>NW_027141863.1:240000-242500 GCF_036365525.1 Heterodontus francisci | reverse complement strand
GCACACACACACACACACCACAGCCCAGACACTGAGACATATATATATGCACACACACACACACACACACACACCACAGCCCAGACACTGAGACATATATATATGCACACACACACACACACACACACACACACACACCACAGCCCAGACACTGAGACATATATATATGCACACACACACACACACACACACAACACCACAGCCCAGACACTGAGAATTATATATATGCACACACACACACACACACACACACCACAGCCCAGACACTGAGATTTATATATATGCACACACACACACACACACACACACACACACACACACACACACCACAGCTCAGACACTGAGACTTATATATATGCACACACACACACACACACACACACACACACACCACAGTCCAGCCACTGAGACTTACATATATGCACACACACACACACAAACACACACACACACACACACCACAGCCCAGACACAGAGACTTATATATATACACACACACACACCATTGCCCAGACACTGAGACTGATATACATGCACACACACACACACACCGCACCCAGACACTGAGACATATATATATGCACAAACACACACACACACACACACACTCACACCACAGCCCAGACACAGAGAATTATATATATGCACACACACAAACGCACACACACACACACACACACACACACACCACAGCCCAGACACTGAGACTTATATATATGCACACACACACACACTCACACACACTCACACCACAGCCCAGGCATTGAGAATTAAATATATGCACACACACACACTCACACACACACACACACACACACACACACACACACACACACACACACACCACAGCACAGACACTGAGACTTATATATATATATGCACACACGCACAAACACACACACACCACAGCCCAGACACTGAGACATATATATATGCACACACACACGCACACACACACCACAGTACAGACACTGAGACTTATATATGTGCACACACACACACACACACACACACACACACACAGACACACACACCACAGTACAGACACTGAGACTTATATATGCACACACACACACACACACTCACACACACACACACACACACACCACAGCCCAGACTCTGAGAATTATATATGTGCACACACACACACACACAAACACACCACAGCACAGACACTGAGACTTATATATATGCACACACGCACAAACACACACACACACACCACGGCCCAGACACTGAGAATTATATATATGCACAGACGCACAAACACACAGACACACACACCACAGCCCAGACACTGAGAATTATATATATGCACACACACACACACACACCACAGCCCAGACACTGAGACTTATATATATGCACACAATTGCAAACACATACACACACACACACACACCACAGCCCAGACACTGAGAATTATATATATGCACACACACACACACACACTCACACACACACACAGACACCACAGCCCAGACACTGAGACCAATATATATGCACACACACACACACACACCACAGCCCAGACACTGAGACTTATATATATGCACACACACACACAAACACACACACACACACACACCAAAGCCCAGACACTGAGACTTATATATATGCACACACGCACACACACACCACAGCCCAGACACTGAGAATTATATATATGCACACACACACACACACCACAGCTCAGACACTGAGACTTATATATATGCACACGCACACGCACACACACACACACACCACAGCCCAGACACTGAGACATATATATATGCACACACACACACACACACACCACAGCCCAGACACTGAGACATATATATATGCACACACACACACACACACACCACAGCCCAGACACTGAGACATATATATATGCACACACACACACACACACACACACACAACACCACAGCCCAGACACTGAGAATTATATATATGCACACACACACACACACACACACACACCACAGCCCAGACACTGAGATTTATATATATGCACACACACACACACACACACACACACACACACACACACACACACCACAGCTCAGACACTGAGACTTATATATATGCACACACACACACACACACACACACACACACACACACACACACACACCACAGTCCAGCCACTGAGACTTACATATATGCACACACACACACACAAACACACACACACACACACACACACCACAGCCCAGACACAGAGACTTATATATATACACACACACACACCATTGCCCAGACACTGAGACTGATATACATGCACACACACACACACACCGCACCCAGACACTGAGACATATATATATGCACAAACACACACACACACACACACACACTCACACCACAGCCCAGACACAGAGAATTATATATATGCACACACACAAACGCACACACACACACACACACACACACACACACCACAGCCCAGACACTGAGACTTATATATATGCACACACACACACACTCACACACACTCACACCACAGCCC
>NW_027141863.1:0-35000 GCF_036365525.1 Heterodontus francisci | reverse complement strand
GCCTGTCACCATGGAGACAGAGCGGGGGAGGGGACTGTCACCATGGAGACAGAGCGGGGGAGGGGACTGTCACCATGGAGACAGAGCGGGGGAGGGGACTGTCACCATGGAGACAGAGCGGGGGAGGGGCCTCTCACCATGGAGACAGAGCGGGGGAGGGGACTGTCACCATGGAGACAGAGCGGGGGAGGGGCCTGTCACCATGGAGACAGAGCGGGGGAGGGGACTGTCACCATGGAGACAGAGCGGGGGAGGGGACTGTCACCATGGAGACAGAGCGGGGGAGGGGACTGTCACCATGGAGACAGAGCGGGGGAGGGGACTGTCACCATGGAGACAGAGCGGGGGAGGGGACTGTCACCATGGAGACAGAGCGGGGGAGGAGACTGTCACCATGGAGACAGAGCGGGGGAGGGGACTGTCACCATGGAGACAGAGCGGGGGAGGAGACTGTCAACATGGAGACAGAGCGGGGGAGGGGCCTCTCACCATGGAGACAGAGCGGGGGAGGGGCCTCTCACCATGGAGACAGAGCGGGGGAGGGGACTGTCACCATGGAGACAGAGCGGGGAGGGGACTGTCACCATGGAGACAGAGCGGGGGAGGGGCCTGTCACCATGGAGACAGAGCGGGGGAGGGGACTGTCACCATGGAGACAGAGCGGGGAGGGGACTGTCACCATGGAGACAGAGCGGGGGAGGGGCCTGTCACCATGGAGACAGAGCGGGGGAGGGGCCTCTCACCATGGAGACAGAGCGGGGGAGGGGACTGTCACCATGGAGACAGAGCGGGGAGGGGACTGTCACCATGGAGACAGAGCGGGGGAGAGGCCTCTCACCATGGAGACAGAGCGGGGGAGGGGCTTCTCACCATGGAGACAGAGCGGGGGAGGGGACTGTCACCATGGAGACAGAGCGGGGGAGGGGACTGTCACCATGGAGACAGAGCGGGGGAGGGGCCTCTCACCATGGAGACAGAGCGGGGGAGGGGCCTCGCACCATGGAGACAGAGCGGGGGAGGGGACTGTCACCATGGAGAAAGAGCGGGGAGGGGCCTCTCACCATGGAGACAGAGCGGGGGAGGGGACTGTCACCATGGAGACAGAGCGGGGGAGGGGCCTGTCACCATGGAGACAGAGCGGGGGAGGGGCCTCTCACCATGGAGACAGAGCGGGGGAGGGGACTGTCACCATGGAGACAGAGAGGGGGAGGGGACTGTCACCATGGAGACAGAGCGGGGGAGGGGACTGTCACCATGGAGACAGAGCAGGGGAGGGGCCTCTCACCATGGAGACAGAGCGGGGGAGGGGCCTGTCACCATGGAGACAGAGCGGGGGAGGAGACTGTCACCATGGAGACAGAGCGGGGGAGGGGCCTCTCACTATGGAGACAGAGCGGGGGAGGGGACTGTCACCATGGAGACAGAGCGGGGGAGGGGCCTGTCACCATGGAGACAGAGCGGGGGAGGGGCCTCTCACCATGGAGACAGAGCGGGGAGGGGACTGTCACCATGGAGACAGAGCGGGGGAGGAGACTGTCACCATGGAGACAGAGCGGGGGAGGGGACTGTCACCATGGAGACAGAGCGGGGGAGGGGCCTGTCACCATGGAGACAGAGCGGGGGAGGGGCATCTCACCATGGAGACAGAGCGGGGGAGGGGACTGTCACCATGGAGACAGAGCGGGGGAGGAGACTGTCACCATGGAGACAGAGCGGGGGAGGGGACTGTCACCATGGAGACAGAGCGGGGGAGGGGACTGGCACCATGGAGACAGAGCGTGGGAGGGGCCTCTCACCATGGAGACAGAGCGGGGGAGGGGCCTGTCACCATGGAGACAGAGCGGGGGAGGGGACTGTCACCATGGAGACAGAGCGGGGGAGGAGACTGTCACCATGGAGACAGAGCGGGGGAGGGGCCTCTCACCATGGAGACAGAGCGAGGGAGGGGCCTCTCACCATGGAGACAGAGCGGGGGAGGGGCCTGTCACCATGGAGACAGAGCGGGGGAGGGGACTGTCACCATGGAGACAGAGCGGGGGAGGGGCCTCTCACCATGGAGACAGAGCGGGGGAGGGGCCTCTCACCATGGAGACAGAGCGGGGGAGGGGCCTCTCACCATGGAGACAGAGCGAGGGAGGGGCCTCTCACCATGGAGACAGAGCGGGGGAGGGGCCTGTCACCATGGAGACAGAGCGGGGGAGGGGACTGTCACCATGGAGACAGAGCGGGGGAGGGGCCTCTCACCATGGAGACAGAGCGGGGGAGGGGCCTCTCACCATGGAGACAGAGCGGGGGAGGGGCCTCTCACCATGGAGACAGAGCGGGGGAGGGGCCCCTCACCATGGAGACAGAGCGGGGAGGGGCCTGTCACCATGGAGACAGAGCGGGGGAGGAGACTGTCACCATGGAGACAGAGCGGGGGAGGGGACTGTCACCATGGAGACAGAGCGGGGGAGGGGCCTCTCACCATGGAGACAGAGCGGGGGAGGGGACTGTCACCATGGAGACAGAGAGGGGGAGGGGACTGTCACCATGGAGACAGAGCGGGGGAGGGGACTGTCACCATGGAGACAGAGCGGGGGAGGGGCCTCTCACCATGGAGACAGAGCGGGGGAGGGGACTGTCACCATGGAGACAGAGCGGGGGAGGGGCCTCTCACCATGGAGACAGAGCGGGGGAGGGGCCTCTCACCATGGAGACAGAGCGGGGGAGGAGACTGTCACCATGGAGACAGAGCGCGGGAGGGGCCTGTCACCATGGAGACAGAGCGGGGGAGGAGACTGTCACCATGGAGACAGAGCGGGGGAGGGGCCTCTCACCATGGAGACAGAGCGGGGGAGGGGACTGTCACCATGGAGACAGAGCGGGGGAGGGGCCTGTCACCATGGAGACAGAGAGGGGGAGGGGCCTCTCACCATGGAGACAGAGCGGGGGAGGAGACTGTCACCATGGAGACAGAGCGGGGGAGGGGCCTCTCACCATGGAGACAGAGCGGGGGAGGGGCCTGTCACCATGGAGACAGAGAGGGGGAGGGGCCTCTCACCATGGAGACAGAGCGGGGGAGGAGACTGTCACCATGGAGACAGAGTGGGGGAGGGGCCTCTCACCATGGAGACAGAGCGGGGGAGGGGCCTCTCACCATGGAGACAGAGCGGGGGAGGGGCCTGTCACCATGGAGACAGAGCGGGGGAGGGGCCTCTCACCATGGAGACAGAGCGGGGGAGGAGACTGTCACCATGGAGACAGAGCGGGGGAGGGGCCTGTCACCATGGAGACAGAGCGGGGGAGGGGCCTCTCACCATGGAGACAGAGCGGGGGAGGAGACTGTCACCATGGAGACAGAGCGGGGGAGGGGCCTGTCACCATGGAGACAGAGCGGGGGAGGGGCCTCTCACCATGGAGACAGAGCGGGGGAGGGGCCTCTCACCATGGAGACAGAGCGGGGGAGGGGCCTCTCACCATGGAGACAGAGCGGGGGAGGGGCCTGTCACCATGGAGACAGAGCGGGGGAGGGGCCTCTCACCATGGAGACAGAGCGGGGAGGGGCCTGTCACCATGGAGACAGAGCGGGGGAGGGGACTGTCACCATGGAGACAGAGCGGGGGAGGGGCCTCTCACCATGGAGACAGAGCGGGGGAGGGGACTGTCACCATGGAGACAGAGCGGGGGAGGGGCCTCTCACCATGGAGACAGAGCGGGGGAGGGGCCTCTCACCATGGAGACAGAGCGGGGGAGGGGCCTGTCACCATGGAGACAGAGCGGGGGAGGGGCCTCTCACCATGGAGACAGAGCGGGGAGGGGCCTGTCACCATGGAGACAGAGCGGGGGAGGGGACTGTCACCATGGAGACAGAGCGGGGGAGGGGCCTCTCACCATGGAGACAGAGCGGGGGAGGAGACTGTCACCATGGAGACAGAGCGGGGGAGGAGACTGTCACCATGGAGACAGAGCGGGGGAGGAGACTGTCACCATGGAGACAGAGCGGGGGAGGAGACTGTCACCATGGAGACAGAGCGGGGGAGGAGACTGTCACCATGGAGACAGAGCGGGGGAGGAGACTGTCACCATGGAGACAGAGCGGGGGAGGAGACTGTCACCATGGAGACAGAGCGGGGGAGGGGCCTCTCACCATGGAGACAGAGCGGGGGAGGGGCCTGTCACCATGGAGACAGAGCGGGGGAGGGGACTGTCACCATGGAGACAGAGCGGGGGAGGGGCCTCTCACCATGGAGACAGAGCGGGGGAGGGGCCTGTCACCATGGAGACAGAGCGGGGGAGGGGACTGTCACCATGGAGACAGAGAGGGGGAGGGGCCTCTCACCATGGAGACAGAGCGGGGGAGGGGCCTCTCACCATGGAGACAGAGCGGGGTGGGGCCTCTCACCATGGAGACAGAGCGGGGGAGGGGCCTGTCACCATGGAGACTGAGCGGGGGAGGGGCCTCTCACCATGGAGACAGAGAGGGGGAGGAGACTGTCACCATGGAGACAGAGCGGGGGAGGGGCCTCTCACCATGGAGACAGAGCGGGGGAGGGGCCTCTTACCATGGAGACAGAGCGGGGGAGGGGCCTCTCACCATGGAGACAGAGCGGGGGAGTGAAGGGAGTGGGGGCGGGGTCTGTTTCCAAGGTGACGGCGAATGGGGGCGGGGTCTGTTTCCAGAGTGACGGGATTGGGGGCGGGGTCTGTTTCCAAGGTGACGGGAGTAGGGGCAGGGTCTGTTTCCAGAGTGATGGGAGTGGGGGCGGGGTCTGTTTCCAAGGTGACGGGAGTAGGGGCGGGGTCTCTTCCCAAGGTGACGGGAGTGGGGGCGGTGTCTGTTTCCAGGGTGACGGGAGTGGGGGCGGGGTCTGTTACCAAGGTGACGGGAGTGGGGGCGTGGTCTGTTTCCCGGGTGACGGGAGTGGGGGCGGGGTATGTTTCCCGGGTGACGGGAGTAGGGGCGGGGTCTGTTTCCAAGGTGACGGGATTGGGGGTGGGGTCTGTTTCCAAGGTGACGGGAGTGGGGGCGGGGTCTGTTTCCAAGGTGACGGAGTGGGGGCGGGGTCTGTTTCCAAGGTGACGGGAGTGGGGGCGGGGTCTGTTTCCATGGTGACGGGAGTGGGGGCGGGGTCTGTTTCCAAGGTGATGGAGTGGGGGCGGGGTCTGTTACCAAGGTGACGGGAGTGGCCGCGGTGTCTGTTTCCAGGGTGACGGGAGTGGGGGCGGGGACTGTTTCCAGGGTGACGGGAGTGGGGGCGGGGTCTGTTTCCAGAGTGACGGAGTGGGGGCGGGGTCTGTTTCCAGAGTGACGGAGTGAGGGCGGTGTCTGTTTCCAGAGTGACGGAGTGAGGGCGGTGTCTGTTTCCAGAGTGACGGGAGTGGGGGCGGGGTCTGTTTCCAGAGTGACGGAGTGGGGGCGGGGTCTGTTTCCAGAGTGACGGAGTGGGGGCGGGGTCTGTTTCCAGAGTGACGGAGTGAGGGCGGTGTCTGTTTCCAGAGTGACGGGAGTGGGGGCGGGGTCTGTTTCCAGGGTGACGGGAGTGGGGGCGGGGTCTTTTTCCAGGGTGACGGGAGTGGGGGCGGTTTCTGTTTCCAGGGTGACGGTAATGGGGGCGGGTTCTGTTTCCAAGGTGACGGGAGTGGGGGCGGGTTCTGTTTCCAAGGTGACGGGAGTGGGGGCGGGGTCTGTTTCCAAGGTGACGGAGTGGGGGCGGGTTCTGTTTCCAGAGTGACGGGAGTGGGGGCGGGGTCTGTTTCCAGGGTGACGGGAGTGGGGGCGGCGTCTGTTTCCAGGGTGACGGGAGTGCGGGCGGGGTCTGTTTCCAGGGTGACGGTGTGGGGGCGGGGTCTGTTTCCAGGGTGACGGGAGTGGGGGTGGGGTCTGAATCTTTCTGATTCTTTTATAATCCCTTTCATACTAAAAGAATCCTGATAATTATTGATAATTCTTTATAATAATTTATAAACATTTACTGACCTTTACAACCTTTATAAACTGTTTCTAATTCTTCCTCTCACTTTGTAAATCTTTATAATATTTATGATTGTCTGTGATTTATTATCCTTTATGAGATTTTATTCTCATTTATAATCTGTTACATTCACTGCCCTGGACAGAAAACATTGAAAATGATCCCCGTGGATTACTCTCAATTCAAACAGATCACAGAGCATATCATTTAAAATGGCCGCAGCACATGTCACGTAAAATGGCCGCAGTGAAGGTGACATCATACAGACCACAGAGCATGTCATTTAAAATGGCCGTACCACATGTCACGTCAAATGGCCGCAGTGAAGGTGACATCAAACAGACCAGAGAGCACGTCATTTAGAATGGCTGCAGCACATGTCGCTTAAAATGGCCGCGGTGCAGGTGACATCAAACAGACAACAGTGCATATCATCAGATCGAAGTGGCCTTTGTTAAAACCAGCTGGAGTGGTACTGAGTGCAACTCACACTCCAGGAAACAGCCAATTCAATTCAGACCTCTAATAATGCCAGCTGGAGTGGTACTGAGCCCCACTCACACACCAGATAAGAGCCAATTGAATTTGAGCCTATATTAATAACAGCTGGAGTGGTACTGAGGCTCATTCACACGCCGGGAAAGAACCAATTCAATCCAGGTCTCTATTAATACCAGCTGGAGTAAAATTAACTCCCATTTACACACCAGGAAAGAGCCAATTCAATCCAGGTCTCTATTAATACCAGCTGGAGAGGGACTGAGTCTCACTCACACACGGGGAAAGAGCCAATTCAATCCAGGCCTCTATTTATACCAGCTGGAGTAAAATTAACTCCCATTCACACACCAGGAAAGAGCCAATTCAATCCAGGTCTCTATTAATACCAGCTGGAGAGGGACTGAGTCTCAC
Organism: Heterodontus francisci; assembly: GCF_036365525.1. Classification (NCBI taxonomy): domain Eukaryota; kingdom Metazoa; phylum Chordata; class Chondrichthyes; order Heterodontiformes; family Heterodontidae; genus Heterodontus; species Heterodontus francisci. The sequence continues at coordinate 28,134 of NW_027141863.1, read as the reverse complement.
TCACACACCAGGAAAGAGCCAATTCAATCCAGGCCTCTATTTACACCAGCTGGAGTGGTACTGAGTCCCATCCACACACCAGGAAAGAGCCAATTGAAACCGAGCCTATATTATCACCAGCTGGAGTGGTACTGAGTCCCACTGACACACCAGGAAAGAGCCAATTCAATGCAAACCTTTATTAATACCAGCTGGAGTGGTACTGAGCCCCACTCACACACCAGGAAAAAGCTAATTAAAGCCAGACCGCCATTGATACCAGCTGGAGTGGGACTGAGACCCACTCACACACTAGGAAAGAGACAATTCAATCCAGACCTCTATTAATACCAGCTGGAGTGGAATTAACTCCCACTCACACAACAGGAAAGAGCCAATTCAATCCAGGCCTCTATTCACACCAGGTGGAGTGGTACTGAGTCCCACTCACACACCAGGAAAGGGACAGTTCATTACAGGCCTCTATTAATACCAGCTGCAGTGGAATTAACTCCCACTCAAACTCCAGGAAAGAGCCAATTCAAGACACGCCTCTATTAATACCAGCTGGAGTGGCACTGAGTCCCACTCACACCAGGAGAGAGCCAATTCTATCGAGGCTTATATCAATACCAGCAGGAGTGGTATTGAGTCCCACTCACACACCAGTAAAGAGCCAATTCTATCGAGGCTCATATCAATACCAGCAGGAGTGGTACTGAGCCCCACTCACACACCAGGAAAGAGCCAATTCAATCCAGGCATCCAATAATACCAGCTGGAGTGGTACTGAGTCCCACTCACACACCAGGAAAGAGCCAATTCAATCCAGGCCTCCATTAATACTAGCTGGAGTGGTACTGAGTCCCACTCACACACCAGGAAAGAGCCAATTCAATCCAGGCCTCCATTAATACCAGCTGCAGTGGTACTGAGTCCCACTCACAAACTCAGATAGAGCCAGTTCAATCCAGGCCTCTATTAATACCAGCTGGAATGGTACTGAGGCCCACTCACACACCATGAAAGAGCCAATTCAATCCAGACCTCTATTAATACCAGCTGGAGTGGTACTGAGTCCCACGCACAAACCAGGAAAGAGCCAATTCAATCCAGGCCTCCATTAATACTAGCTGGAGTGGTACTGAGTCCCACTCACACACCAGGAAAGAGGCAGTTCAATCCAGGCCTCTATTAATACCAGCTGGAATGGTACTGAGGCCCACTCACACACCATGAAAGAGCCAATTCAATCCAGACCTCTATTAATACCAGCTGGAGTGGTACTGAGCCCCACTCACACACCAGGAAAAAGCTAATTAAAGCCAGACCTCTATTAATACCAGCTGGAGTGGAATTAACTCCCACTCACACAACAGGAAAGAGCCAATTCAATCCAGGCCTCTATTCACACCAGGTGGAGTGGTACTGAGTCCCACAAACACAGCAGGAAAGGGACAGTTCATTACAGGCCTCTATTAATACCAGCTGCAGTGGAATTAACTCCCACTCAAACTCCAGGAAAGAGCCAATTCAAGACACGCCTCTATTAATACCAGCTGGAGTGGCACTGAGTCCCACTCACACCAGGAGAGAGCCAATTCTATCGAGGCTTATATCAATACCAGCAGGAGTGGTATTGAGTCCCACTCACACACCAGTAAAGAGCCAATTCTATCGAGGCTCATATCAATACCAGCAGGAGTGGTACTGAGCCCCACTCACACACCAGGAAAGAGCCAATTCAATCCAGGCATCCAATAATACCAGCTGGAGTGGTACTGAGTCCCACTCACACACCAGGAAAGAGCCAACTCAATCCAGGCCTCCATTAATACTAGCTGGATTGGTACTGAGTCCCACTCACACACCAGGAAAGAGCCAATTCAATCCAGGCCTCCATTAATACCAGCTGGAGTGGTACTGAGTCCCACTCACAAACTCAGATAGAGCCAGTTCAATCCAGGCCTCTATTAATACCAGCTGGAATGGTACTGAGGCCCACTCACACACCATGAAAGAGCCAATTCAATCCAGACCTCTGTTAATACCAGCTGGAGTGGTACTGAGTCCCACTCACAAACCAGGAAAGAGCCAATTCAATCCAGGCCTCCATTAATACTAGCTGGAGTGGTACTGAGTCCCACTCACACACCAGGAAAGAGGCAGTTCAATCCAGGCCTCTATTAATACCAGCTGGAATGGTACTGAGGCCCACTCACACACCATGAAAGAGCCAATTCAATCCAGACCTCTATTAATACCAGCTGGAGTGGCACTGAGCCCCACTCACACACCAGGAATAAGCTAATTAAAGCCAGACCTCTATTAATACCAGCTGGAGTGGAATTAACTCCCACTCACACACCAGGAAAGAGCCAATTCAATCCAGGCCTCTATTCACACCAGGTGGAGTGGTACTGAGTCCCACAAACACAGCAGGAAAGGGACAGTTCATTACAGGCCTCTATTAATACCAGCTGCAGTGGAATTAACTCCCACTCAAACTCCAGGAAAGAGCCAATTCAAGACACGCCTCTATTAATACCAGCTGGAGTGGCACTGAGTCCCACTCACACCAGGAGAGAGCCAATTCTATCGAGGCTGATATCAATACCAGCAGGAGTGGTATTGAGTCCCACTCACACACCAGTAAAGAGCCAATTCAATCCAGGCATCCAATAATACCAGCTGGAGTGGTACTGAGTCCCACTCACACACCAGGAAAGAGCCAATTCAATCCAGGCCTCCATTAATACTAGCTGGAGTGGCACTGAGTCCCACTCACACACCAGGAGAGAGCCAATTCAATCCAGGCCTCCATTAATACTAGCTGGAGTGGCACTGAGTCCCACTCACACACCAGGAAAGAGGCAATTCTATCCATGCCTCAATTAATACCAGCTGGAGTGGTACTGAGTCCCACTCACACACCAGGAAAGAGGCAATTCTATCCAGGGCTCTATTAATGCCAGCTGGAATGGTACTGAGGCCCACTCACACACCAGGAAAGAGCCAATTCAATCCTGACCTCTATTAATAACAGCTGGAGTGGTACAGAGTCCCAGTCACACACCAGGAAAGAGTCAATTCAATCCAGGCCTCCATTAATACTAGCTGGAGTGGTACTGAGTCCCACTCACAAACACAGAAAGAGCCAGTTCAATCCAGGCCTCTATTAATACCAGCTGGAGTGGTACTGAGTCCCACTCACACACCAGGAAAGAGGCAATTCTATCCAGGCCTCTATTAATGCCAGCTGGAGTGGTACTGAGCCCCACTCACGCACCAGGAAAGAGCCAATTCAATCGAAACCTCCATGAACACCAGCTGGAGTGGTACTGAGTCCACTCACACACCAGGAAAGAGGCAATTCTATCCAGGCCTCAATTAATACCAGCTGGAGTGATACTGAGTCCAACTCACACACCAGGAAAGAGGCAATTCAATCCAGACCTCTATGAATACCAGCTGGAGTGGTACTGAGTCCCACTCACACACCAGGAAAGAGGCAATTCTATCCAGGCCTCAATTAATACCAGCTGGAGTGGTACTGAGTCCAACTCACACACCAGGAAAGAGGCAATTCAATCCAGACCTCTATGAATACCAGCTGGAGTGGTACTGAGTCCCACTCACAAACTCAGATAGAGCCAGTTCAATCCAGGCCGCTATTAATACCAGCTGGAATGGTACTGAGGCCCACTCACACACCATGAAAGAGCCAATTCAATCCAGACCTCTATTAATACCAGCTGGAGTGGTACTGAGTCACACTCACACACCAGGAAAGAGCCAAATCAATCCAGACATCTTCATACCAGCTGGAGTGGGACTGAGTCCAAATCACACACCAGGAAAGAGGCAATTCAATCCAGACCTCTATTAATACCAGCTGGTGAGGTACTGAGCCCCACTCACAAACCAGGAAAGAGGCAATTCTGTCCAGACCTCTTAATACCAGCTGGAGTGGTACTGAGTCCCACTCACACACCAGGAAAGAGCCAAATCAATCCAGACCTGTATTAATACCAGCTGGAGTGGTACTGGGTCCCACTCACACACCAGGAAAGAGGCAATTCAATCCAGACCTCTATTAATACCAGCTGGAGTGGTACTGAGTCCCACTCACACACCAGGAAAGAGGCAATTCCATCCACACCTCGATAAATACCAGCTGGAGTGGGACTGAGTCCCACTCACACACCAGGAAAGAGCCAAATCAATCCAGACCTCTATTAATACCAGCTGGAGTGGAACTGAGTCTCACTCACACACCAGGAAAGATTCAATTCAATCCAGACCCCTATTAATACCAGCTGGAGTGGAACTGAGTCTCACACACACACCAGGGAAGAGCCATTTCGATCCAGGGCTCTATCTATAGCGACTGGAGTGGCACCGAGTCCCCCTCACACACCAGAAAGAGTCAATTTAAACCAGCCCTCTATTGATACCAGCTGGAGTGGTACTGAGTCCCACTGACTCACCAGGAAGGAGCCAATTCAATCAAGACCTCTATTAATACCAGCTGGAGTGGTACTGAGTCCCACTTACTCACCAGTAAAGAGTCAATTCAATCCAGACCTCTTATTAACACCAGCTGCAGTGTAAATGTGTCCCACTCACACACCAGGAAAGAGAAATATCAATCCAGACCTCTATTCATACCAGCTGGAGAGGAACTGAGTCCCCCACACACACCAGGAAAGAGCGAAGTCAATCCAGGCCTCTATTCATACCAGCTGGAGTGGTACTGAGTCCCACTCACACACCAGGAAAGAGAAATATCAATCCAGACCTCTATAAATACCAGCTGCAGTGTAAATGAGTCCCACTCACACACCAGGAAAGAGAAATATCAATCCAGACCTCCATTCATACCAGCTGGAGAGGAACTGAGTCCCCCACACACACCAGGAAAGAGCGAAGTCAATCCAGGTCTCTATTATTACCAGCTGGAGTGGTACTGAGCCCCACTCACACACCAGGAAGGAGCCAATTCAATCAAGACCTCTATTAATACCAGCTGGACTGGTACTGAGTCCCACTCACACACCAGGAAGGAGCCAATTCAATCCAGACCTCTATTAATACCAGCTGGAGAGGTACTGAGTCCCACTCACACACCAGGAAAGAGCCAATTCAATCCAGTCCTCTATTAATACCAGCTGGAGAGGCACTGAGTCCCACTCAAACACCAGGAAAGAGCCAAATCAATCCAGACCTCTATTAATACCAGCTGGAGTGGTACTGAGTCCCACTCAAACACCATGAAAGAGCCAAATCAATCCAGACCTCTATTAATACCAGCTGGAGTGGTACTGAGTCCCACTCACAAACACAGAAAGAGCCAGTTCAATCCAGGCCTCTATTAATACCAGCTGGAATGGTACTGAGGCCCACTCACACACCATGAAAGAGCCAATTCAATCGAAACCTCCATGAACACCAGCTGGAGTGGTACTGAGTCCCACTCACACACCAGGAAAGAGGCAATTCTATCCAGGCCTCAATTAATACCAGCTGGAGTGGTACTGAGTCACACTCACACACCAGGAAAGAGCCAATTCAATCCAGACCTCTATTAATACCAGCTGGTGAGGTACTGAGCCCCACTCACACACCAGGAAAGAGGCAATTCTGTCCAGGCCTCTATTAATGCCAGCTGGAGTGGTACTGAGTCCCACTCACACACCAGGAAAGACGCAATTCAATCCAGATCTCTTAATACCAGCTGGAGTGGTACTGAGCCCCACTCACACACCAAGAAAGAGGCAATTCAATCCAGACCTCTATTAATACCAGCTGGAGTGGTACTGAGTCCCACTCACACACCAGGAAAGAGGCAATTCAATCCAGACCTCTATTAATACCAGCTGGAGTGGTACTGAGTCCCACTCACACACCAGGAAAGAGGCAATTCAATCCACACCTCGATAAATACCAGCTGGAGTGGGACTGAGTCCCACTCACACACCAGGAAAGAGCCAAATCAATCCAGACCTCTATTAATACCAGCTGGAGTGGAACTGAGTCTCACACACACACCAGGGAAGAGCCATTTCGATCCAGGGCTCTATCTATAGCGACTGGAGTGGCACCGAGTCCCCCTCACACACCAGAAAGAGTCAATTTAAACCAGCCCTCTATTAATACCAGCTGGAGTGGTACTGAGTCCCACTGACTCACCAGGAAGGAGCCAATTCAATCCAGACCTCTATTAATACCAGCTGGAGTGGTACTGAGTCCCACTGACTCACCAGGAAGGAGCCAATTCAATCCAGACCTCTATTAATACCAGCTGGAGTGGTACTGAGTCCCACTCACTCACCAGGAAAGAGAAATATCAATCCAGGCCTCTATAAATACCAGCAGAAGTGGTACTGAGCCCCACTCACACACCAGTAAAGAGTCTATTCAATCCAGGCCTCTATTCATACCAGCTGGAGAGGAACGGAGTCCCCCACACACACCAGGAAAGAGCCAATTCAATCCAGTCCTTTATTAATACAAGCTGGAGAGGAACTGAGTCCCACTCACACACCAGGAAAGAGCCAAGTCAATACAGGCCTCTATTCATACCAGCTGGAGAGGAACTGAGTCCCACTCACACACCAGGAAAGAGCCAATTCAATCCAGTCCTTTATTAATACCAGCTGGAGTGGTACTGAGCCCCACTCATCACCAGGAAGGAGCCAATTCAAACCAGACCTCTTTTAATAACAGCTGGAGTGGTACTGAGTCCCACTCACTCACCAGGATGGAGCCAATTCAATCCAGACCTCTATTAATACCAGCTGGAGTGGTACTGAGTCCCACTCACACACCAGGAAAGAGTCAATTCAAACCAGGCCTCAATAAATACCAGCTGGAGTGGTACTGAGCCCCACTCACACACCAGGATGGAGCCAATTCAATCCAGACCTCTATTAATACCAGCTGGAGTGGTACTGAGTCCCACTCACACACCAGGAAAGAGTCAATTCAAACCAGGCCTCGATAAATACCCTCTGGAGTGGTACTGAGTCCCACTCACACACCAGGAAAGAGCCAACTCAATCCAGACCTATATTAATACCAGCTGGAGTGGGACTGAGCCCCACTCACTCACCAGGAAAGAGCCAATTCAATCCGGACCTCTATTAATACCAGCTGCAGTGGTACTGAGCCCCACTTACTCACCAGGATGGAGCCAATTCAATCCAGACCTCTATTAATACCAGCTGGAGTGGTACTGAGTCCAACTCACTCACCAGGATGGAGCAAATTCAATCCAGACCTCTATTAACACCAGCTGGAGTGGTACTGAGTCCCACTCACACACCAGGAAAGAGCCAATTCAATCCAGGCCTCTATTGATACCAGCTGGAGTGGTACTGAGCCCCACTCACACACCAGGAAAGAGCCAATTCAATCCAGGTCTCTATTAACACCAGCTGGAGTGGTACTGAGTCCCACTCACACACCAGGAAAGAGCCAATTCAATCCAGGCCTCTATTAATACCAGCTGGAGTGGTACTGAGCCCCACTTACTCACCAGGAAAGAGCCAATTCAATCCAGACCTCTATTAATACCAGCTGGAGTGGTACTGAGTCCCACTCACACACCAGGAAAGAGTCAATTCAAACCAGGCCTCGATAAATACCAGCTGGAGTGGTACTGAGCCCCACACACACCAGGATGGAGCCAATTCAATCCAGACCTCTATTAATACCAGCTGGAGTGGTACTGAGTCCCACTCACACACCAGGAAAGAGCCAACTCAATCCAGACATCTTAATACCAGCTGGAGTGGGACTGAGTCCAACTCAATCACCAGTAAGGAGCCAATTCAATCCAGACCTCTTATTAACACCAGCTGGAGTGGTACTGAGTCCCACTCACACACCAGGAAAGAGCCAATTCAATCCAGACCTCTATTAACACCAGCTGGAGTGGTACTGAGTCCCACTCACAAACCAGGAAAGAGCCAATTCAATCCAGACCTCTATTAACACCAGCTGGAGTGGTACTGAGTCCCACTCACACACCAGGAAAGAGCCAATTCAATCCAGGCCTCTATTAATACCAGCTGGAGTGGTACTGAGCCCCACTCACACACCAGGAAAGAGCCAATTCAATCCAGGTCTCTATTAACACCAGCTGGTGTGGTACTGAGTCCCACTCACACACCAGGAAAGAGCCAATTCAATCCAGGCCTCTATTAATACCAGCTGGAGTGGTACTGAGACCCACTCACTCACCAGGATGGAACCAATTCAATCCAGACCTCTATTAATACCAGCTGGAGTGGTACTGAGTCCAACTCACTCACCAGGAAGTAGCCAATTCAATCCAGACCTCTATTAATACCAGCTGGAGTGGTACTGAGCCCCAGTCAAACACCAGGATGGAGCCAATTCAATCCAGTCTATTAATAACAGCTGGAGTGGTACTGAGTCCCACTCACTCAGCAGGATGGAGCCAATTCAATCCAGACCTCTATTAATACCAGCTGGAGTGGTACTGAGCCCCACTCACTCACCGGGAAAGAGCCAATTCAATCCAGACCTCTATGAGTACAAGCTGGTGTGGTACTGAGTCCCACTCAAACACCAGGAAAGCGCCAAATCAATGCAGACCTCTATTAATACCAGCTGGAGTGGCACTGAGTCCCACTCACACACCAGGAAAGAGGCAATTCAATCCTTATCTCTATTAATACCAGCTGGAGTGGCACTGAGTCCCACTCACATACCAGGAAAGAGTCAATTCAAACCAGACCTCTTAATACCAGCTGGAGTGGGACTGAGCCCCACTCACTCACCAGGAAGGAGCCAATTCAATCCAGACCTCTATTAACACCAGCTGGAGTGGTACTGAGTCCCACTCACTCACCAGGAAAGAGTCAATTCAACCAGGCCTCTATTAATACCAGCTGGAGTGGAACTGAGTCCCACACGCACACCAGGAAAGAGGCAATTCAAACCAGGCCTCTTTTGATACCAGCTGGAGTGGAACTGAGTCCCACTCACACACCAGGAATGAGTCAATTCTAACCAGGCCTCTATTAATACCAGCTGGAGTGGTACTGAGCCCCTGTCACGCACCAGGAAAGAGCAAATTCAATCCAGGCCTCTATTAATACCAGCTGGAGTGGTACTGAGTCCCACTCACACACCAGGAAAGAGTCAATTCAATCCAGACTTCTATTAATACCAGCTGGAGTGGACCTGAGTCCCACTCACACACCAGGAAAGAGCCAATTCAAACCAGGTCTCTATTAATACCAGCTGGAGTGGAACTGAGTCCCATTCACACACCAGGAAAGAGTCAATTCAAACCAGGCCTCTATTAATACCAGCTGGAGTGGAACTGAGTCCCACTCACACACCAGGAAAGAGCCAATTCAAACCAGGTCTCTATTAATACCAGCTGGAGTGGAACTGAGTCCCATTCACACACCAGGGAAGAGCCAATTCAATCCAGACCTCTATTAATACCAGCTGCAGTGGGACTGAGTCCCACTCAATCACCAGGAAAGAGTCAATTCAATCCAGACCTCTTATAAACACCAGCTGGAGAGGTACTGAGCCCCACTCACACACCAGGAAAGAGCCAATTCAATCCAGCCCTCTATAAATACCAGCTGGAGTGGTACTGAGTCCCACTCACACATCAGGGAAGAGCCAATTCAATCCAGACCTCTATTAATACCAGCTGGAGTGTTACTGAGTCCCACTCAAACACCAGGAAAGAGCCAAATCAATCCAGACCTCTATTAATACCAGCTGGAGTGGACCTGAGTCCCATTCACACACCAGGATAGTGTCAATTCAAAACAGGCCTCTATTAATACCAGCTGGAGTGGACCTGAGTCCCATTCACACACCAGGAAAGAGTCAATTCAATCCAGACCTCTTAATACCAGCTGGAGTGGGACTGAGTCCCACTCACTCACCAGGAAAGAGTCAATTCAATCCAGGCCTCTATTAATACCAGCTGGAGTGGTACTGAGCCCCACTCACTCACCAGGATGGAGCCAATTCAATCCAGACCTCTATGAATACCAGCTGGAGTGGTACTGAGTCCCACTCACTCACCAGGAAAGAGTCAATTCAATCCAGGCCTCTATTAATACCAGCTGGAGTGGTACTGAGTCCCACTCACTCACCAGGAAAGAGTCAATTCAATCCAGGCCTCTATTAATACCAGCTGGAGTGGTACTGAGCCCCACTCACTCACCAGGATGGAGCCAATTCAATCCAGACCTCTATGAATACCAGCTGGAGTGGTACTGAGTCCCATTCACACACCAGGAAAGAGTCAATTCAATCCAGGCCTCCATTAATACCAGCAGGAGTGGTACTGAGTCCCATTCACACACCAGCTAAGAGGCAATTCAATCCCGGTCTCAATGAATACCAGCTGGAGTGTTACCGAGTCCCACTCACACACCAGGAAAGAGCCAATTCAATCCAAGCTTCTATTAATAACAGCTGGAGTGGTACTGAGCCCCACTCACACACCAGGAAAGAGCCAATTCAATCCAGGCCTCTATTAATACCAGCTGGAGTGGTACTGAGTCCCACTCACACACCAGGAAAGAACCAATTCAATCCAGACCTCTATTAATACCAGCTGGAGTGGTACTGAGTCCCACTCACACACCAGGAAAGAACCAATTCAATCCAGACCTCTATTAATACCAGCTGGAGTGGTACTGAGTCCCACTCACACACCAGGAAAGAACCAATTCAATCCAGACCTCTATTAATACAAGCTGTTGTGGTACTGAGCCCCACTCACACACCAGGAAAGAGGCAATTCAATCCAGGCCTCTATTAATACCAGCTGCAGTGGTACTGAGACCCACTCACACACCAGGAAAGAGCCAATTCAATCCAGACCTCAATTCATACCAGCTGAAGTGGTACTGAGTCCCACTCACACACCAGGATTGAGGCAATTCAATCCACACCTCGATAAATACCAGCTGGAGTGGGACTGAGCCCCACTCACACACCAGGAAAGAGCCAATTCAATCCAGACATCTTAATACCAGCTGGAGTGGGACTGAGTCCAACTCAATCACCAGTAAGGAGCCAATTCAATCCAGACCTCTATTAACACCAGCTGGAGTGGTACTGAGTCCCACTCACACACCAGGAAAGAGTCAATTCAATCCAGGCCTCCATTAATACCAGCAGGAGTGGTACTGAGTCCCATTCACACACCAGCAAAGAGGCAATTCAATCCCGGTCTCAATGAATACCAGCTGGAGTGTTACTGAGCCCCACTCACACACCAGGAAAGAGCCAATTCAATCCAGACCTCTATTAATACCAGCTGGAGTGGTACTGAGCCCCACTCACACACCAGGAAAGAGCCAATTCAATCCACACCTCTATTAATACCAGCTGGAGTGGTACTGAATCCCACTCTCACACCAGGAAAGAGGCAATTCAATCCACACCTCTATTAATACCAGCTGGAGTGGTACTGAGTCCCACTCACACACCAGGAAAGAGGCAATTCAATCCAGGCATCTATTAATACCAGCTGGAGTGGTTCTGAGCCCCAGTCACACACCAGGACAGATCCAAGTCAATCCAGTCCTCTATTAATACCAGCTGGAGAGGTACTGAGTCCCACTCACACACGCGGAAAGAGTCAATTCAAACCAGGTCTCTATTAACACCAGCTGGAGTGTTACCGAGTCCCACTCACACACCAGGAAAGAGGCAATTCAATCCAGACCTCTATTCATACCAGCTGGAGTGGGACTGAGTCCCACTCACACACCAGGAAAGAGTCAATTAAATCCATGTCTCTATTAATACCAGCTGGAGTGGTACTGAGCCCCACTCACACACCAGGAAAAAGCCAATTCAATCCAGGCCTCTATAAATACCAGCTGAAGTGGTACGGAGCCCCACTCATACACCAGGAAAGAGCCAATTCAATCCAGACATCTTAATGCCAGCTGGAGTGGGACTGAGTCCCACTCAAACACCAGGAAAGAGCAAATTCAATCCAGACATCTTAATGCCAGCTGGAGTGGGACTGAGTCCCACTCATACACCAGGAAAGAGCCAATTCAATCCAGACATCTTAATGCCAGCTGGAGTGGTTCTGAGCCCCACTCAATCACCAGGAAAGAGCCAAATCAATCCAGACCTCTATTAACACCAGCTGGAGTGGTACTGAGTCCCACTCAAACACCAGGAAAGAGGCAATTCAATCCACACCTCTATTAACACCAGCTGGAGTGGTTCTGAGCCCCACTCACACACCAGGAAAGAGGCAATTCAATCCAGACCTCTATTAACACCAGCTGGAGTGGTACTGAGTCCCACTCAAACACCAGGAAAGAGGCAATTCAATCCACACCTCTATTAACACCAGCTGGAGTGGTTCTGAGCCCCACTCACACACCAGGAAAGAGCCAATTCAATCCAGACCTCTATTAACACCAGCTGGAGAGGTACTGAGCCCCACTCATACACCAGGAAAGAGCCAATTCAATCCACACCTCTATTAATACCAGCTGGAGTGGTACTGAGTCCCACTCACTCACCAGTAAAGAGGCAATTCAATCCACACCTCTATTAATACCAGCTGGAGTGGTACTGAGTCCCACTCACACACCAGGAAAGAGCCAATTCAATCCAGGCCTCTATAAATACCAGCTGAAGTGGTACTGAGCCCCACTCACACACCAGGAAGGAGCCAATTCAAACCAGGTCTCTATTAATACCAGCTGGAGTGGTACTGAGCCCCACTCACTCACCAGGAAGGAGCCAATTCAAACCAGGTCTCTATTAATACCAGCTGGAGTGGTACTGAGCCCCACTCACTCACCAGGATGGAGGCAATTCAATCCAGACCTCTATTGATAACAGCTAGAGTGGTACTGAGTCCCACTCACACACCAGGAAAGAGCCAATTCAATCCAGGCCTCTATAAATACCAGCTGAAGTGGTACTGAGCCCCACTCACACACCAGGAAAGAGCCAATTCAATCCAGACCTCTATTAATACCAGCTGGAGAGGTACTGATCCCCACTCACACACCAGGAAAGTGTCAATTCAAACCAGACCTCTATTAATACCAGCTGGAGTGGTACAGATCCCCACTCACACACCAGGAAAGAGTCAATTCAATCCAGACCTCTCTTAACACCAGCTGGAGTGGTACTGAGACCCACTCACTCACCAGTAAAGAGGCAATTCAATCCACACCTCGATGAATACCAGCTGAAGTGGTACTGAGCCCCACTCACACACCAGGAAAGAGCCAATTCAATCCAGGCCTCTATAAATACCAGCTGAAGTGGTACTGAGCCCCACTCACACACCAGGAAAGAGCCAATTCAAACCAGGTCTCTATTAATACCAGCTGGAGTGGTACTGAGCCCCACTCACTCACCAGGAAGGAGCCAATTCAAACCAGGTCTCTATTAATACCAGCTGGAGTGGTACTGATCCCCACTCACACACCAGGAAAGAGTCAATTCAATCCAGACCTCTATTAATACCAGCTGGAGAGGTACTGATCCCCACTCACACACCAGGAAAGAGTCAATTCAATCCAGACCTCTATTAATACCAGCTGGAGTGGTACAGATCCCCACTCACGCACCAGGAAAGAGTCAATTCAATCCAGACCTCTATTAACACCAGCTGGAGTGGTACTGAGACCCACTCACTCACCAGTAAAGAGGCAATTCAATCCACACCTCGATAAATACCAGCTGAAGTGGTACTGAGCCCCACTCACACACCAGGAAAGAGCCAATTCAATCCAGGCCTCTATAAATACCAGCTGAAGTGGTACTGAGCCCCACTCACACACCAGGAAAGAGCCAATTCAAACCAGGTCTCTATTAATACCAGCTGGAGTGGTACTGAGCCCCACTCACTCACCAGGAAGGAGCCAATTCAAACCAGGTCTCTATTAATACCAGCTGGAGTGGTACTGAGTCCCACTCACACACCAGGAAAGAGCCAATTCAATCCAGGCCTCTATAAATACCAGCTGAAGTGGTACTGAGCCCCACTCACACACCAGGAAAGAGGCAATTAAATCCAGGTCTCTATTAATACCAGCTGGAGTGGTACTGAGTCTCACTCACACACCTGGAAAGAGCCAATTCAATCCAGGCCTCTATAAATACCAGCTGAAGTGGTACTGAGTCCCAGTCACGCACCAGGAAGGAGCCAAATCAATCCAGACCTCTATTAATACCAGCTGGAGAGGTACTGATCCCCACTCACACACCAGGAAAGAGTCAATTCAATCCAGACCTCTCTTAACACCAGCTGGAGTGGTACTCAGTCCCACTCACACACCAGGAAAGAGTCAATTCAATCCAGACATCTTAATGCCAGCTGGAGTGGTACTGAGCCCCACTCACACACCAGGAAAGAGTCTATTCAATCCAGGCATCTATTAATACTAGCTGGAGTGGTTCTGAGCCCCAGTGACGCACCAGGAAAGAGCCAAGTCAATCCAGGCCTCTATTCATACCAGCTGGAGTGGAACTGAGTCCCACTCACACATCAGGAAAGAGCCAAGTCAATCTAGACCTCTATTAATACCAGCTGGAGTGGACCTGAGTCCCACTCACACACTAGGAAAGAGTCAATTCAAACCAGGTCTCTATTAACACCAGCTGGAGTGGTACTGAGTCCCACTCTCAAACCAGGAAAGAGCCAATTCAATTCAGGCCTCTATTAATACCAGCTGGAGTGGTACTGAGTCCCACTCTCAAACCAGGAAAGAGCCAATTCAATTCAGGCCTCTATTAATACCAGCTGGAGTGGTACTGAGTCCCACTCACACACCAGGAAAGAGCCAATTCAAACCAGGTCTCTATTAACACCAGCTGGAGTGGTACTGAGTCCCACTCACTCACCAGTAAAGAGGCAATTCAATCCACACCTCGATAAATACCAGCTGGAGTGGGACTGAGTCCCACTCACACATCAGGAAAGAGCCAAGTCAATCTAGACCTCTATTAATAGCAGCTGGAGTGGACCTGAGTCCCACTCACACACCAGGATTGAGGCAATTCAATCCACACCTCGATAAATACCAGCTGGAGTGGGACTGAGCACCACTCACACACCAGGAAAGAGCCAATTCAATCCAGGCCTCTATTAATACCAGCTGGAGTGGTACAGATCCCCACTCACACACCAGGAAGGAGCCAAGTCAATCCAGGCCTCTATAAATACCAGCTGGAGTGGTACTGAGTCTCACTCACACACCAGGAAAGAGGCAATTCAATCCAGACATCTTAATGCCAGCTGGAGTGGGACTGAGTCCAACTCAATCACCAGTAAGGAGGCAATTCAATCCAGACCTCTATTAACACCAGCTGGAGTGGTACTGAGTCCCACTCACACACCAGGAAAGAGGCAATTCAATCCACACCTCTATTAATACCAGCTGGAGTGGTACTGAGTCCCACTCACACACCAGGAAAGAGGCAATTCAATCCACACCTCGATAAATACCGGCTGGAGTGGGACTGAGCCCCACTCACTCACCAGGAAGGAGCCAATTCAAACCAGGTCTCTATTAATACCAGCTGGAGTGGTACTGAGTCCCACTCACACACCAGGAAAGAGCCAATTCAATCCAGGCATCTATTAATACTAGCTGGAGTGGTTCTGAGCCCCAGTGACGCACCAGGAAAGAGCCAAGTCAATCCAGGCCTCTATTCATACCAGCTGTAGTGGAACTGAGTCCCACTCACACATCAGGAAAGAGCCAAGTCAATCCAGGCCTCTATTCATACCAGCTGGAGTGGAACTGAGTCCCACTCACACACCAGGAAAGAGCCAAGTCAATCCAGGCCTCTATTCATACCAGCTGGAGTGGAACTGAGTCCCACTCACTCACCAGTAAAGAGGCAATTCAATCCACACCTCGATAAATACCAGCTGGAGTGGGACTGAGTCCCACTCACACACCAGGAAAGAGCCAAGTCAATCCAGGCCTCTATTCATACCAGCTGGAGTGGAACTGAGTCCCACTCACTCACCAGTAAAGAGGCAATTCAATCCACACCTCGATAAATACCAGCTGGAGTGGGACTGAGTCCCACTCACACACCAGGAAAGAGCCAAGTCAATCTAGACCTCTATTAATACCAGCTGGAGTGGACCTGAGTCCCACTCACACACTAGGAAAGAGTCAATTCAAACCAGGTCTCTATTAACACCAGCTGGAGTGGTACTGAGTCCCACTCACTCACCAGGAAAGAGTCAATTCAATCCAGACCTCTATTAATACCAGCTGGAGTGGACCTGAGTCCCACTCACACACTAGGAAAGAGTCAATTCAAACCAGGTCTCTATTAACACCAGCTGGAGTGGTACTGAGTCCCACTCACTCACCAGGAAAGAGTCAATTCAATCCAGACCTCTATTAATACCAGCTGGAGTGGGACTGAGCCCCACTCACTCACCAGGATGGAGGCAATTCAACTCAGACCTCTATTAATAGCAGCTGGAGTGTTCCTGAGTCCCACTCACACACCAGGATTGAGGCAATTCAATCCACACCTCGATAAATACCAGCTGGAGTGGGACTGAGCACCACTCACACACCAGGAAGGAGCCAAGTCAATCCAGGCCTCTATTAATACCAGCTGGAGTGGTACAGATCCCCACTCACACACCAGGAAGGAGCCAAGTCAATCCAGGCCTCTATAAATACCAGCTGGAGTGGTACGGAGCCCCAGTCACACACCAGGAAAGAGCCAATTCAATCCAGACATCTTAATGCCAGCTGGAGTGGGACTGAGTCCAACTCAATCACCAGTAAGGAGGCAATTCAATCCAGACCTCTATTAACACCAGCTGGAGTGGTACTGAGTCCCACTCTCAAACCAGGAAAGAGCCAATTCAATTCAGGCCTCTATTAATACCAGCTGGAGTGGTACTGAGTCCCACTCTCAAACCAGGAAAGAGCCAATTCAATTCAGGCCTCTATTAATACCAGCTGGAGTGGTACTGAGTCCCACTCACACACCAGGAAAGAGCCAATTCAAATCAGGTCTCTATTAACACCAGCTGGAGTGGTACTGAGTCCCACTCACTCACCAGTAAAGAGGCAATTCAATCCACACCTCGATAAATACCAGCTGGAGTGGGACTGAGTCCCACTCACACATCAGGAAAGAGCCAAGTCAATCTAGACCTCTATTAATAGCAGCTGGAGTGGACCTGAGTCCCACTCACACACCAGGATTGAGGCAATTCAATCCACACCTCGATAAATACCAGCTGGAGTGGGACTGAGCACCACTCACACACCAGGAAAGAGCCAATTCAATCCAGGCCTCTATTAATACCAGCTGGAGTGGTACAGATCCCCACTCACACACCAGGAAGGAGCCAAGTCAATCCAGGCCTCTATAAATACCAGCTGGAGTGGTACTGAGTCTCACTCACACACCAGGAAAGAGGCAATTCAATCCAGACATCTTAATGCCAGCTGGAGTGGGACTGAGTCCAACTCAATCACCAGTAAGGAGGCAATTCAATCCAGACCTCTATTAACACCAGCTGGAGTGGTACTGAGTCCCACTCACACACCAGGAAAGAGGCAATTCAATCCACACCTCTATTAATACCAGCTGGAGTGGTACTGAGTCCCACTCACACACCAGGAAAGAGGCAATTCAATCCACACCTCGATAAATACCGGCTGGAGTGGGACTGAGCCCCACTCACTCACCAGGAAGGAGCCAATTCAAACCAGGTCTCTATTAATACCAGCTGGAGTGGTACTGAGTCCCACTCACACACCAGGAAAGAGCCAATTCAATCCAGGCCTCTATAAATACCAGCTGAAGTGGTACTGAGCCCCACTCACACACCAGGAAAGAGCCAATTCAATCCAGACCTCTATTAATAACAGCTGGAGTGGTACCGAGACCCACTGACACACCAGGAAAGAGGCAATTAAATCCAGGTCTCTATTAATACCAGCTGGAGTGGTACTGAGTCCCACTCAAACACCAGGAAAGAGCCAATTCAAACCAGGTCTCTATTAATACCAGCTGGAGTGGCACTGAGTCCCACTCACACACCAGGAAAGAGCCAATTCAATCCAGGCCTCTATAAATACCAGCTGAAGTGGTACTGAGTCCCAGTCACGCACCAGGAAGGAGCCATTTCAATCCAGACCTCCCTTAACACCAGCTGGAGTGGTACTGAGTCCCACTCACACACCAGGAAAGAGTCAATTCAATCCAGACATCTTAATGCCAGCTGGAGTGGTACTGAGCCCCACTCACACACCAGGGAAGAGCCAATTCAATCCATAGCTCTATTAATACCAGCTGGAGTGGTACTGAGCCCCACTCACACACCAGGGAAGAGCCAATTCAATCCAGACCTCTATTAATACCAGCTGGAGTGGGACTGAGTCCCACTCACACACCAGGAAAGAGTCTATTCAATCCAGGCATCTATTAATACTAGCTGGAGTGGTTCTGAGCCCCAGTGACGCACCAGGAAAGAGCCAAGTCATTCCAGGCCTCTATTCATACCAGCTGTAGTGGAACTGAGTCCCACTCACACATCAGGAAAGAGCCAAGTCAATCCAGGCCTCTATTCATACCAGCTGGAGTGGAACTGAGTCCCACTCACACACCAGGAAAGAGCCAAGTCAATCCAGGCCTCTATTCATACCAGCTGGAGTGGAACTGAGTCCCACTCACTCACCAGTAAAGAGGCAATTCAATCCACACCTCGATAAATACCAGCTGGAGTGGGACTGAGTCCCACTCACACACCAGGAAAGAGCCAAGTCAATCCAGGCCTCTATTCATACCAGCTGGAGTGGAACTGAGTCCCACTCACTCACCAGTAAAGAGGCAATTCAATCCACACCTCGATAAATACCAGCTGGAGTGGGACTGAGTCCCACTCACACACCAGGAAAGAGCCAAGTCAATCTAGACCTCTATTAATACCAGCTGGAGTGGACCTGAGTCCCACTCACACACTAGGAAAGAGTCAATTCAAACCAGGTCTCTATTAACACCAGCTGGAGTGGTACTGAGTCCCACTCACTCACCAGGAAAGAGTCAATTCAATCCAGACCTCTATTAATACCAGCTGGAGTGGACCTGAGTCCCACTCACACACTAGGAAAGAGTCAATTCAAACCAGGTCTCTATTAACACCAGCTGGAGTGGTACTGAGTCCCACTCACTCACCAGGAAAGAGTCAATTCAATCCAGACCTCTATTAATACCAGCTGGAGTGGGACTGAGCCCCACTCACTCACCAGGATGGAGGCAATTCAACTCAGACCTCTATTAATAGCAGCTGGAGTGTTCCTGAGTCCCACTCACACACCAGGATTGAGGCAATTCAATCCACACCTCGATAAATACCAGCTGGAGTGGGACTGAGCACCACTCACACACCAGGAAGGAGCCAAGTCAATCCAGGCCTCTATTAATACCAGCTGGAGTGGTACAGATCCCCACTCACACACCAGGAAGGAGCCAAGTCAATCCAGGCCTCTATAAATACCAGCTGGAGTGGTACGGAGCCCCAGTCACACACCAGGAAAGAGCCAATTCAATCCAGACATCTTAATGCCAGCTGGAGTGGGACTGAGTCCAACTCAATCACCAGTAAGGAGGCAATTCAATCCAGACCTCTATTAACACCAGCTGGAGTGGTACTGAGTCCCACTCACACACCAGGAAAGAGGCAATTCAATCCACACCTCTATTAATACCAGCTGGAGTAGTACTGAGCCCCACTCACACACCAGGATTGAGGCAATTCAATCCACACCTCGATAAATACCAGCTGGAGTGGTACTGAGCCCCACTCACTCACCAGAAAAGAGGCAATTCAATCCAGGCCTCTATTAATACCAGCTGTTGTGGTACTGAGCCCCACTCACTCACCAGGAAAGAGGCAATTCAATCCAGGCCTCTATTAATACCAGCTGAAGTGGTACTGAGCCCCACTCACACACCAGGATTGAGGCAATTCAATCCACACCTCGATAAATACCAGCTGGAGTGGTACTGAGCCCCACTCACTCACCAGGAAAGAGCCAATTCAATCCAGACCTCTATTAACACCAGCTGGAGTGGTACTGAGCCCCACTCACTCACCAGGAAAGAGCCAATTCAATCCAGACCTCTATTATCACCAGCTGGAGTGGTTCTGAGCCCCACTCACACACCAGGAAAGATCCAAGTCAATCCAGTCCTCTATTAATACCAGCTGGAGTGGAACTGAGTCCGACTCACACACCAGGAAAGATCCAAGTCAATCCAGTCCTCTATTAATACCAGCTGGAGTGGTACTGAGTCCCACTCACACACTCGGAAAGAGTCAATTCAAACCAGGTCTCTATTAATACCAGCTGGAGTGGAACTGAGTCCGACTCACACACCAGGAAAGAGCCAATAAAATCCAGACATCTATTAATACCAGCTGGAGTGGAACTGAGTCCCACTCACACACCAGGGAAGAGCCAATTCAAGCCAGGCCTCTATTAATACCAGCTGGCGCGTACGGAGCCCCTCTCACACACCAGGAAAGAGCCAATTCAATCCAGACCTCTATTAATACCAGCTGGAGTGGTACTGAGTCCCACCCACACACCAGGAAGAGCCAATTCAATCCAGGCCTCTATTAATACCAGCTGGAGTGGTACTGAGCCCCACTCACACACCAGGAAAGAGCCAATTCAATCCAGGCCTCTATTAATACCAGCTGAAGTGGTACTGAGTCCCACTCACACACGCGGAAAGAGTCAATTCAAACCAGGTCTCTATTAATACCAGCTGGAGTGTTACCGAGTCCCACTCACACACCAGGAAAGAGGCAATTCAATCCAGACCTCTATTCATACCAGCTGGAGTGTTTTTAGTCCCACTCACACACCAGGAAAGAGGCAATTCAATCCAGGCCTCTATTAATACCAGCTGGAGTGGGACTGAGTCCCACTCACACACCAGGAAAGAGTCAATTAAATCCATGTCTCTATTAATACCAGCTGAAGTGGTACTGAGCCCCACTCACACACCAGGAAATAGCCAATTCAATCCACACCTCGATAAATACCAGCTGGAGTGGGTCTGAGCCCCACTCATACACCAGGAAAGAGCCAATTCAATCCAGACATCTTAATGCCAGCTGGAGTGGGACTGAGCCCCACTCAATCACCAGTAAAGAGCCAATTCAATCCAGACGTCTATTAATACCAGCTGGAGTGGTACTGAGTCCCACTCACACACCAGGAAAGAGCCAATTAAATCCAGACCTCTATTAATACCAGCTGGAGTGGAACTGAACCCCAGTCACCCACCAGGAAAGAGCCACTTAAATCCAGGCCTCTATAAATACCAGCTGGAGAGGTACTGAGTCTCACTCACACACCAGGAAAGTGCCAATTCAATGCAAACCTTTATTAGGAACAGCTGGAGTGGTACTGAGTCCCACTCACATACCAGGAAAGAGCCAGTTCAATCCAGGCCTCTATTAATACCAGCTGGAGTGGAACTGAGTCCCACACACACACCAGGAACGAGTCAATACAATCCAGACCTCTGTTCATAACAGCTGGAGTGGAACTGAGTCCCACACACACACCAGGAAAGAGTCAATTCAATCCAGACCAATATTAGTACCAGCTGGAGTGGTACTGAACCCCAGTCACCCACCAGGAAAGAGCTACTTAAATCCAGGCCTCTATAAATACCAGCTGCTGAGGTACAGAGTCCCATTCACACACCAGGGAAGAGCCAGTACATTCCAGGCCTCTATAAATACAAGCTGGAGTGGTACTGAGTCCCACGCAAACATCAGGAAAGACCCAGTTCAATCCAGGCCTCTAATAATACCAGCTGGAGTGGTACTGAGAATCGCTCACACAAAAAAAAAGAGCCAGTTTAATCCAAGACTCTATTAATACGAGCTGGAGTGAGACTGAGTCCCACTCACATACCAGGAAAGAGCCAATTCAATCCAGGCCTCTATTAATACCAGCTGGAGTGGTACTGAGTCCCACACACACATCAGGAAAGAGCCAGTTCAATCCAGGCCTCTATTAATACCAGCTGGAGTGGGACTGAGTGCCACCCATTCAGCAGGAAAGAGCCAATTCAATCCAGGCCTCTATTTATACCAGCTGGAGTGGGACTGAGTGCCACCCATTCAGCAGGAAAGAGCCAATTCAATCCAGGCCTCTATTTATACCAGCTGGAGTGGTACTGAGACCCACACACACATCAGGAAAGAGCCAGTTCAATCCAGGCCTCTATTAATACCAGCTGGAGTGGCACTGAACCCCAGTCACCCACCAGGAAAGAGCCAATTCAATCCAGGCCTCTATTAATACCAGCTGGAGTGGTACTGAACCCCAGTCACCCACCAGGAAAGAGCTACTTAAATCCAGGCCTCTATAAATACCAGCTGAAGTGGGACTGAGTCCCACTCACACACCAGAAAGAGCCAATTCAATCGAGGCTTCCATTATTACCAGCTGGAGTGGTACTGAGTCTCACTCACACACCAGGAAAGAGCCAATGCAATCCAGACCTCTTTCAAAACCAGCTAGAGTGGTACTGAGTCTCACTCACACACCAGGAAAGAGCCAATGCAATCCAGACATCTATTAATAGCATCTGGAGTGGTACTGAGGCCCACTCACACACCAGGAAAGAACCAATTCAATCCAGACATCTATTAATATCTGCTGGAGTGGTACTGAGGCTCACGCACACACCAGAAAAGAGCCAATTCAATCCAGACCTCTATTAATACCAGCTGGAGTGGTACTGAGTCCCACTCACATACCAGGAAAGAGCCATTTCATTCCTGGCCATTATTAATACCAGCTGGAGCGGGACTGAGTCCGATTCACACACCAGGGAAGAGTCAGTTCATTACAGGCCTCTATTAATACCAGCTGGAATGGCACTGAGTCTCACTCACATACCAGGAAAGAGGCAATTCGATCCAGGTCTCTAATAATACCAGCTGGAGTGGTACTGAGTCCCACTCACACACCAGAAAGAGCCAAATCAATCCTGATCTCCATTAATACCAGCTGGAGTGGTACTGAGTCCCACTCACACACCAGGAAAGAGGCAATTCAATCCTGATCTCCATTAATACCAGCTGGAGTGGTACTGAGTCCCACTCACACACCAGGGAAGAGCCAATTCAATCCAGATCTCTATTAGAACCAGCTGTACTGGAATCAACTCACACTCAAACAGCAGGGAAGAGCCAGTACTTTCCAGGCCTCTATAAATACCAGCTGGAGTGGTACTGAGTCCCACGCACACATCAGGAAAGACCCAGTTCAATCCAGGCCTCTAATAATACCAGCTGGAGTGGTACTGAGACTCGCTCACACAACAAAAAGAGCCAATTCAATCCAAGACTCTATTAATACCAGCTGGAGTGGAACTGAACCCCAGTCACCCACCAGGAAAGAGCCACTTAAATCCAGGCCTCTAATAATACCAGCTGGAGTGGTACTGATCCCCACTCACACACCAAGAAAGAGCCAATTCAATCCAGACCTCTATTAATACCAGCTGGAATTGTTTTGAGTCCCACTCACACTCCAGGAAAGAGCCAATTCAATCCAGACACCTATTAATACCAGCTGGAGTGGTACTGAGTCCCACTCACACACCAGGAAAGGGCAAAATCAATCCAGGCTAATTTAATACCAGCTGGAGTGGTACTGAGCCCCACTCACACACCAGGAAAGGGCAAAATCAATCCAGGCTAATTTAATACCAGCTGGAGTGGTACTGAGCCCCACTCACACACCAGGAAAGAGCCAATTCAATCCAGAGCTCTATTGATATCTGCTGGAGTGGTACTGAGTCTCACGCACATACCAGAAAAGAGCCAATTCAATGCAAACCTTTATTAAGACCAGCTGGAGTGGTACTGAGACTCGCTCACACAACAAAAAGAGCCAATTCAATCCAAGACTCTATTAATACCAGCTGGAGTGGTACTGAGTCCCACGCACACATCAGGAATGACCCAGTTCAATCCAGGCCTCTAATAATACCAGCTGGAGTGGTTCTGAGTCCCACTCACACACCAGGAACGAGCCAATTCAATTCTGGCCTCTATTAATGCCAGCTGGAGTGGAATTATCCTCCACTCACACACCAGGAAAGTGCCAATTCTATCCAGACCTCCATTAATACCAGCTGGAATTGTTTTGAGTCCCACTCACACACCAGGAAAGAGCCAGTTCAATCCACGCCTCTATTAAATACATTTGAAGTGGACTGTGTCCCACTCACACACCAGGAAAGAGCCAGTTCATTCCAGGACTCTATTAATACCAGCTGGAGTGACATTGAGTGCCACTCACACACCAGGAAGAGGCAGATCAATCCAGGCGTCTGTTAATACCAGCTGGAGTGGGACTGAGTCCCACTCACACACCAGGAAAAAGAGAATGCAATCCAGAACTCTATAAATACCAGCTGGAGTGGTACTGAACCCCACTCACACACCAGGAAGAGCCAGTTCATTCCAGGCGTCTGTTAATACCAGCTGGAGTGGGACTGAGTCCCACTCACACACCAGGAAAAAGAGAATGCAATCCAGAACTCTATAAATACCAGCTGGAGTGGTACTGAACCCCACTCAAACACCAGTAAAGAGCCAATTCAATTCAGGCCTCTATCAATACCAGCTGGAGTGGTACTGAGCCCCACTCAAACACCTGAATGGTGCCAATTCAATCCAAACCTCTATTAATACCATTTTTTTTTTAGTTATTTTTTCTTCCTATTTTGCATTCCTTCTTACATTTTTTACAATCATTCTTTGCATTTATTTCATTTCATCTTAGTTTGTTCAGTTTGCTTACCCACTGTTTTTTTCAGGTTGTTTTTCTTCAGGTTTGCACTTGCTGCTGTTCAATATTCAGTATATTCACACCTAATCTGTACTAATGCTTTGTCTTTCAAAACACCATTAACATATTGTTTGCCTTTGCTCCGTGACCTTTTGGTCAGCTATGTGGCCTGGTCCAATCTGCACCTTCTCCTTTGTTATCTCTTGCCCAACCCCCACCTCACTTGTTTATAATCTGTGACTTTTCTAATATTTGTCAGTTCTGAAGAAGGGTCACTGACCCGAAATGTTAACTCTGCTTCTCTTTCCACAGATGCTGCCAGACCTGCTGAGTGAATCCAGCATTTCTTGTTTTGGCTCTATTAATACCAGCAGGATTGCGACTGAGTCCAACTCACGCACCAAGAAAGAGGCAATTCAATCCAGGACTCTAATAACACCAGCTGGAGAGGCATTGAATGCCAAACACACACCAGAAAGAGGCAGTTCAATCCAGGCGTCTATTAATACCAGCTGGAGTGGTACTGAGCCTCACTCACACACCAGGAAAGAGCCAATTCAATCCAGGCCTCTATTAATACCAACTGGAGTGGTACTGAGTCCCACTCACACACCAGGAGAGAGCCAATTCAATCCAGACCTCTATTAATACCAGCTGGAGTGGTACTGAGTCCCACTCACACACCAGGAAAGAGCCAATTGAATCCAGACCACTAATTAATACCAGCTGGAGTGGTACTGAGTCCCACTCACAAACCAGGAAAGAGCCAATTCCATCCAGATCTCTATTAATACCAGCTGGAGTGGTACTGAGCCCCACTTACACACCCGGAAAGAGGCAATTCAATCCAGACCTCTATTAATACCAGCTGGAGTGGTACTGAGTCCCACTCACACACCAGGAAAGAGCCAATTGAATCCAGACCACTAATTAATACCAGCTGGAGTGGTACTGAGTCCCACTCACAAACCAGGAAAGAGCCAATTCCATCCAGATCTCTATTAATACCAGCTGGAGTGGCACTGAGTCCCACTCACACACCAGGAAAGAGCCAATTCAATCCACGCCTCTATTAATACCAGCTGTAGTGGTACTGAGTCCCACTCACACATCAGGAAAGAGCCAATTCAATCCAGACTTGTGGCGAAGGGGAGTTGGAGTGAGAAGTGGAGAGAGGGGAGTTGGGGAGGGAAGTGGGGGATGGGAGAAGATGGGAGAGGGGGAGGAGAGTGGGGGTGCGAAGTTTGAAGAGGAGTGCAGAGGGGAGACGAGAAGAGAGGCGAGGGGAGTGGGGGAGGGGTGAGGAATAGGGGAGTGGGAAGTGGAGTGGGGGAGGGGAGAGGGGAGGGGAGTGGAGGGGAGAGGTCGAGGTGAGTGGAGGAGGTGTGAGGGATAGGGGAGTGGGAAGTGGAATGGTGAAAGGAGTGGGGGAGGGGTGTCCCGGAGTGGAGAGTGGGAAGTGGGGGAATTGAGTCAGGAGTGGGGAGTGGGGGAGGGGAGGGAAGAGGAGGCGAATGAGGGAGGGGAGGGGAGAGGTGTAGAGTGGGAGGAGAGAGGGGGAGTGGGAGGGCTTTGGGGGAGGGGTGTGGGGCATGCGGGAGGTGAGTTGGGAATGGAGGCGTGCAGGGGGGGACTAGAGGAGGGGAGTGGGGAGTGAGGGGGTGGGGGAATGGAGAGTTGGGGAGGGGTGTTGGAGTGTGTTGTCGGTGAGTGGAGGCGTGCAGGGGGGGATTGGAGGAGGTGAGTGGGGAGTGGGGGAGAGGATTGGGGGAGGGGAGGGGAGTGGAGGAGGGCAGAGGTGAAAACTGGAGTGGGGAGTGGGGGAGTGGTGTGGGGGAAGGGAGTGGGGGAAGGGAGTGGGGAGTGCGGGAGGGGAGTGAGGAGGGGGAGTGGGGGTGGGGGAGTGGGGGAGGGGCGTGGAGGGTGCGGGAGGGGAGTGAGGAGGAGGAGTGGGGGTGGGGTAGTGGGGAGGTGAGTTAGGAGGGGAGTAAGGAAGGGGAGTGTGGGTGGGGGAGTGGTGAGGAGGAGTGGGGTTGGGGGAATGGGGAGGTGAGTTGGGAGGGGAGTGAGGAGGGGGAGTGGGGGTGGGGGTGGGTTTGTGGGGAGGTGAGTAGGGAGCGCAGGAGTGAGAGTGGGGAAAGGATTGGGTGTGGTTGTGGGGAGAGGGAAGGAGGGCAAGAGGAGAGGGGTGGAAGTGGGGGAGGGAAGTGGGGGAGAGGATTGGTGAGTGGGGAGAGGGGAGTGGGGACAGGAGTGTAGAGTGGGAGAGGGGAGTGGGGGACGGGAGTGTAGAGTGGGATAGGGGAGTGGGTAGTGGGGGAATTGAGTCGGGAGTGGAGAGTGGGGGAGGGGGGAGTGGAGTGAGGACTGGGGAGGGAAGGGGGGAGTGGGGAGTGGGGGAGTGGAGTGGGGAGTGAGGAGTGGGGTGTGGAGGAGTCATGTGGGGAGTGGGGGAGGGGGTGGGGACAGGAGTGGGGGAGGGGAGTGGGGTTTGCGGGATGGGAGTGTGGAGTGAAGGAGGGGAGTGAGGAGTCGGGGAGGGGATAGTGGTGTGGGGAGTGGGGTAGGGGAGTAGTGAGTGGGTGACGTGAATGAGGAGTAGGGAGGGGAGTGTGGAGTTGGGTGTGGAGTTGGGAGTGAAGAGTGGGCAGTGGGGTAGTGGGGAGTGTTATGGGGAGTGAGGAGTGGGGAGTGGAGGAGTGGGGAGTGGAGTGAGGAGTGGGGAGTGGGGTTGGGGAAGGGATGGTTGAGAGGGGAGTGGGTGAGGGGAGTGGAGAGTGAGGAGTAGAGTGGGGAGTGAGTAGTGGGCAGTGGGGGAGTGCGGAGAGGTGTGGGGAGTGAGGAGTGGCGAGTGGGTGAGTGAGGAGTGGAGTGGGGAATGTGGAGGGGGAGTGGGGAGTGGGGAGTTGAGTGGGGAGTGACAAGTGGGGAATGGGGGAGAGGAGTGAGAAGTGGGTAGCGAGGAGTGGGGGACTGGAGCGGGGAGTGGGGAGTGGGAGAGTGAGGAGTGGAGTGGGGAGTGAGGAGTGGGGAGTGGGAGAGTGGGGAGTGGGGAAGGGGAGTGGGGGAGGGGAGTGGGGGAGTGTGGAGTTGAGTGGGGAGTGGGAAGTGGGGAGTGGGGGAGTGGATTGAGAAGTGGGTAGTGGGGAGTGGGCGAGTTGAGAGGGGCGTGAGGAGTGGGGTGTGGGGGAGGGGAGTGGGGTTGGTGGGAGGGGAGTGGGGTTTATGGGATTGGAGTGAGGAGTGGGGGAGGGGAGTGAGGAGTGGGGGA
>NW_027141862.1:0-23271 GCF_036365525.1 Heterodontus francisci | reverse complement strand
TGTACTTAAAGCTGATAAGTCACCAGCATCAAATCAGATGCATCCAAGGATAAAGAGGGAAGTAAGGGTGGAAATTGCAGAGGCACTGACCATAACCCGCCAATCCTCTTTAGATACGGGCGTGGAGCCAGAGGACTGGAGTATTGAAAATGTTACTCCTTTGTTCAAAAAAGGGTGTAAGGATAAACCCAGCAACTACAACCAGTCACTTTAATTTTGCTTTCAGAAATGAAAATCCAGGACACAATTATCAGTCACTTGGACGAGAGTGGATTAATGTTTGCATTGGCGGAAGGTTTGAGAACCAGAGGACACCTGTTTAAGGCGGTTGGCAAAAGCAGCAGCGGCAACATTTTTTTTTCACGCAGCGAGTGGATGGGATCTGGAATGCACTGTCTGAGGGTGCGGTGGAGGCAGGTTCAGTGTGTGTTTAGGATCTGGAATGCACTGTCTGACAGTGTGGTGGAGGCAGGTTCAG
This sequence comes from Heterodontus francisci, assembly GCF_036365525.1. Classification (NCBI taxonomy): domain Eukaryota; kingdom Metazoa; phylum Chordata; class Chondrichthyes; order Heterodontiformes; family Heterodontidae; genus Heterodontus; species Heterodontus francisci. The sequence goes on along the minus strand of NW_027141862.1, from coordinate 22,793 downwards.
TGAATGTTTAGGATCTGGAATGCACTGTCTGAGAGTGTGGTGGAGGCAGGTTCAGTGAGTGTTTAGGATCTGGAATGCACTGTCTGAGGGTGCGGTGGAGGCAGGTTCAGTGTGTGTTTAGGATCTGGAATGCACTGTCTGACAGTGTGGTGGAGGCAGGTTCAGTGAATGTTTAGGATCTGGAATGCACTGTCTGAGAGTGTGGTGGAGGCAGGTTCAGTGAGTGTTTAGGATCTGGAATGCACTGTCTGACAGTGTGGTGGAGGCAGGTTCAGTGAATGTTTAGGATCTGGAATGCACTGTCTGAGAGTGTGGTGGAGGCAGGTTCAGTGTGCGTTTAGGATCTGGAATGCACTGTCTGAGAGTGTGGTGGAGGCAGGTTCAGTGAGTGTTTAGGATCTGGAATGCACTGTCTGAGAGTGTGGTGGAGGCAGGTTCAGTGTGCGTTTAGGATCTGGAATGCACTGTCTGAGAGTGTGGTGGAGGCAGGTTCAGTGTGCGTTTAGGATCTGGAATGCACTGTCTGAGAGTGTGGTGGAGGCAGGTTCAGTGTGCGTTTAGGATCTGGAATGCACTGTCTGAGAGTGTGGTGGAGGCAGGTTCAGTGAGTGTTTAGGATCTGGAATGCACTGCCTGAGAGTGTGGTCGAGGCAGGTTCAGTGAGTGTTTAGGATCTGGAATGCACTGTCTGAGAGTGTGGTGGAGGCAGGTTCAGTGTGTGTTTAGGATCTGGAATGCACTGTCTGAGAGTGTGGTGGAGGCAGGTTCAGTGTGCGTTTAGGATCTGGAATGCACTGTCTGAGAATGTGGTGGAGGCAGGTTCAGTGAGTGATTAGGATCTGGAATGCGCTGTCTGAGAGTGTGGTGGAGGCAGGTTCAGTGAGTGTTTAGGATCTGGAATGCACTGTCTGAGAGTGTGGTGGAGGCAGGTTCAGTGTGCGTTTAGGATCTGGAATGCACTGTCTGAGAGTGTGGTGGAGGCAGGTTCAGTGAGTGATTAGGATCTGGAATGCGCTGTCTGAGAGTGTGGTGGAGGCAGGTTCAGTGAGTGTTTAGGATCTGGAATGCACTGTCTGAGAGTGTGGTGGAGGCAGGTTCAGTGAGTGTTTAGGATCTGGAATGCACTGTCTGAGAGTGTGGTGGAGGCAGGTTCAGTGAGTGTTTAGGATCTGGAATGCACTGTCTGACAGTGTGGTGAAGGCAGGTTCAGTGAGTGTTTAGGATCTGGAATGCACTGTCTGAGAGTGTGGTGGAGGCAGGTTCAGTGAGTGTTTAGGATCTGGAATGCACTGTCTGACAGTGTGGTGAAGGCAGGTTCAGTGAGTGTTTAGGATCTGGAATGCACTGTCTGAGAGTGTGGTGGAGGCAGGTTCAGTGAGTGTTTAGGATCTGGAATGCACTGTCTGAGAGTGTGGCGGAGGCAGGTTCAGTGAGTGTTTCGGATCTGGAATGCACTGTCTGAGAGTGTGGTGGAGGCAGGTTCAGTGGGTGTTTAGGATCTGGAATGCACTGTCTGAGAGTGTGGTGGAGGCAGGTTCAGTGGGTGTTTAGGATCTGGAATGCACTGCCTGAGAGTGTGGTGGAGGCAGGTTCAGTGAGTGTTTAGGATCTGGAATGCACTGCCTGAGAGTGTGGTGGAGGCAGGTTCAGTGAGTGTTTCGGATCTGGAATGCACTGTCTGAGTGTGTGGTGGAGGCAGGTTCAGTGAGTGTTTAGGATCGGGAATGCACTGTCTGAGAGTATGGTGGAGGCAGGTTCAGTGAGTGTTTAGGATCTGGAATGCACTGTCTGAGAGTGTGGTGGAGGCAGGTTCAGTGAGTGTTTCGGATCTGGAATGCACTGTCTGAGTGTGGTGGAGGCAGGTTCAGTGAGTGTTTAGGATCTGGAATGCACTGTCTGAGAGTGTGGTGGAGGCAGGTTCAGTGAGTGTTTAGGATCTGGAATGCACTGTCTGAGTGTGTGGTGGAAGCAGGTTCAGTGAGTGATTAGATCTGGAATGCACTGTCTGAGAGTATGGTGGAGGCAGGTTCAGTGAGTGTTTAGGATCTGGAATGCACTGTCTGAGAGTATGGTGGAGGCAGGTTCAGTGAGTGTTTAGGATCTGGAATGCACTGTCTGAGAGTATGGTGGAGGCAGGTTCAGTGAGTGTTTAGGATCTGGAATGCACTGTCTGAGTGTGGTGGAGGCAGGTTCAGTGAGTGTTTCGGATCTGGAATGCACTGTCTGAGTGTGGTGGAGGCAGGTTCAGTGAGTGTTTAGGATCTGGAATGCACTGTCTGAGAGTATGGTGGAGGCAGGTTCAGTGAGTGTTTCGGATCTGGAATGCACTGTCTGAGAGTGTGGTGGAGGCAGGTTCAGTGAGTGTTTAGGATCTGGAATGCACTGTCTGAGAGTGTGGTGGAGGCAGGTTCAGTGTGTGTTTAGGATCTGGAATGCACTGTCTGAGAGTGTGGTGGAGGCAGGTTCAATGAGAGTTTAGGATCTGGAATGCACTGTCTGAGAGTGTGGTGGAGGCAGGTTCAGTGAGTGTTTAGGATCTGGAATGCACTGTCTGAGAGTGTGGTTGAGGCTGGTTCAGTGAGTGTTTCGGATCTGGAATGCACTGTCTGAGAGTGTGGTTGAGGCTGGTTCAGTGAGTGTTTAGGATCTGGAATGCACTGTCTGAGAGTGTGGTTGAGGCTGGTTCAGTGAGTGTTTCGGATCTGGAATGCACTGTCTGAGAGTGTGGTGGAGGCAGGTTCAGTGTGTGTTTAGGATCTGGAATGCACTGTCTGAGAGTGTGGTGGAGGCAGGTTCAGTGTGTGTTTAGGATCTGGAATGCACTGTCTGAGAGTGTGGTGGAGGCAGGTTCAATGAGAGTTTAGGATCTGGAATGCACTGTCTGAGAGTGTGGTGGAGGCAGGTTCAATGAGAGTTTAGGATCTGGAATGCACTGTCTGAGAGTGTGGTTGAGGCTGGTTCAGTGAGTGTTTCGGATCTGGAATGCACTGTCTGAGAGTGTGGTTGAGGCTGGTTCAGTGAGTGTTTAGGATCTGGAATGCACTGTCTGAGAGTGTGGTGGAGGCAGGTTCAGTGTGTGTTTAGGATCTGGAATGCACTGTCTGAGAGTGTGGTGGAGGCAGGTTCAATGAGAGTTTAGGATCTGGAATGCACTGTCTGAGAGTGTGGTTGAGGCTGGTTCAGTGAGTGTTTAGGATCTGGAATGCACTGTCTGAGAGTGTGGTGGAGGCAGGTTCAGTGAGTGTTTCGGATCTGGAATGCACTGTCTGAGAGTGTGGTGGAGGCAGGTTCAGTGTGTGTTTAGGATCTGGAATGCACTGTCTGAGAGTGTGGTGGAGGCAGGTTCAGTGTGTGTTTAGGATCTGGAATGCACTGTCTGAGAGTGTGGTGGAGGCAGGTTCAATGAGAGTTTAGGATCTGGAATGCACTGTCTGAGAGTGTGGTGGAGGCAGGTTCAGTGAGAGTTTAGGATCTGGAATGCACTGTCTGAGAGTGCGGTGGAGGCAGGTTCAGTGAGTGTTTAGGATCTGGAATGCACTGTCTGAGAGTGTGGTGGAGGCAGGTTCAGTGAGTGTTTAGGATCTGGAATGCACTGTCTGAGAGTGTGGTGGAGGCAGGTTCAGTGAGTGTTTAGGATCTGGAATGCACTGTCTGAGAGTGTGGTGGAGGCAGGTTCAGTGAGTGTTTAGGATCTGGAATGCACTGCCTGAGAGTGTGGTGGAGGCAGGTTCAATGGAGGCTTTCAAAACAGTAATTGGATTAGCACCTGAGGAAAATAAATTTGCAGGGTTATGGGGAAAGGGTGGGGGGAGTGGCGCTAGCCTAATTGCTCTTGCAGAGAGCCGGCATGGGCACGATGGGATGAATGGCCTCATTCTGTGCTGTGACCATTCTACGATTCTGTCCTCTGACTTGGCACCAGTTTGCATCCGTTTGTATAATTCGATCAAGGAAAGAACTTGCATTGGTTTAGCACCTTTCACATCCCCAGGGCATCCCAAAGCGTTTCGCACCCACCGTTTGACGCGCTGCAGCCAGTTTGCACACAGCAAGATCCCACAAGCAGCAATGCGATTAACCTGTTTATGATGACCACAATTGAGAGATGGTTATCGAAACATAGGAGCAGGATTGGCCTCGGGGCACCAGAGGGGGTGGGGGGGGGGTGCGGAGGGTGTGGGGGTTGGGGGGGGCGGGAGGTGTGGGGGTTGGGGTGCGGGGGGTGTGGGGGTTGGGGGGGGCGGGAGGTGTGGGGGTTGGGGTGTGGGGGTTGGGGGGCGGGGTAGGCTCCCAAGTGTCACTGTGGGACCCTTTCATGTCAACTGGAATTGACACTTGCTTAACTGTATAAAACCTAAATCCATTCAAGACTTGAATGACACCCACCCCCACCCTGCAATATCTCGGGAGACTTTGCGAGCCACTCCACCCCCCCCCCCACCAACCTCTGAAGAAAAACAACACTGCATCTCTATAGCGCCTTTAACGTAGTAAAACATCCCGAGGTGCTTCATGGGAGCGTAATCAAACAGAATTTGACACCGAGCCACATAAGGAGATCTTCGGGACAGGTGACCATAAGCTCGGTCAAAGAGGCCGGTTTTAAGGAACGTCTTAAAGGAGGAGAGAGAGAAGCGGAGAGGGTTTAGGGAGGGAATTCCAGAGCTCGGGGCCCCGGGCAGCCGAAGGCACGGCCGCCAATGGTGGAGCGATGGGAATCGGTGGGGGGGGATGCTCAAGAGGTCGGAATTGGAGGAGCAGCAGAGATCTCGGAGGGTTGTAGGGCCGGAGTTGGTTCCAAGGTAGGGAGGGGATGAGACCATGGAGAGATTTGAAAACTTGAAAGATACGAGGAAAAGCTTGTCACCTGATAGATGATCCCTCTCCCACCTCGCACCATTTCTGTTCTCTCCTTTCTTGATGCCACCTTCCCTGAGCATTTCTCTCTTGCTGCTGCTAAGCTCTGAATATGGCCCCTTGCGTGTTCTTCTTCCTCCGTTCATTGACGGTGAGACTCACAGCATCGACTCCTACTCAGACTCAATCATTCCCAGAACTCCTCAACCCCCTTCCTCCAGGCAGGGAGTCACCTCACCCCTCATCCACGACGTGCCTCCTCGTCTGCCTTATCCTCATTCAAACTTGGTGTCCTTCAGAGATTTTCAGATTTAAAAAAGTAGCCGCACACTTGTGTACGTTTCATACTTTCTATGAAGCTGATTTTTCTGGGAGATGGCAGGTATCAGACCTGGGAAGTGATCGTTCACACTTGTGTCCGAAGAAACTGAACAGAGACACCTGGAAAGACAACTCATTTCAACACCAAACCAACCTGATTCAACTTCTGAGGGGCAATGACCAGTGGACTGGTGCGCCAAGTTCAGCCAATCACCTCTACAGCCATCCCAACCTTGCACAGGGCCTGTACTTCCTGTTCATGCACCTTACTTCCTGTTGCCACCATTTCTGGTCACGCTAGTCTCTCTCTGTTGTAAATAGCTATGTCAACATTTCCCTTTCCATGGTGCCATGTCAACTGTCACAGTGCAGTTGCAGGCCCTGGGCACTAGGTGGCTCTGAGGACCGGGTTTCTGAAGCCTCTCGCTCCCACGTCAGCGGCCATTTTGTTTATGACTATCTGCCAATGCCGCAAATAATTATATGAATATAAATCGGTAAACCACGTGACAAATCCTGATGTCATCCAGACTAAGAAGGTCTGAGCATTCAACTCCCTGCCTGTGTTGAGTTGGAAGATCAACCGGACTGCGACAAATTGGCTCCAATGCCCCACAGTTAGATAAGACCAAAATTCAGCCAGACTCACGTCGCCATGGTGCGTTGCTAAGCTTCTGTGGGCACGCTGCTGGTGGCGGGAGCTAGACCTGCCTCAACAACGTGGCCCTTCACCTCAGACTGGCCGTAGCCTGTCATCCCCACCCCAGGGGAACCTGCATCTGGGAGGAAGTGGGGGGGGAAACCTCAAGGAGTTTGGCGAGGGGGAGAATCGGAGAGGGGTGTGGGGGAAGGGTGTGTTGAGGGAGTTCAGTGCTGTCTGTAGAACTGATGGTTTGGGGGTGCATGGAAGAGGGGAATGGCTTCATTCAGCCCAACAGGTAGGCCTACTAGTTCTGGGTGGAGCTGGCACTGGAGTTGAGGGATGAATACTCATGGACTCCTGGCTCATGTGAAGAACTGTTGACGCATAATAGTCACTTGTTATTCTTCTTGCAAATTACCTGCATTTTAAAACATTTTCCCCCGTATTAAAAATTGGATGAAATCCCACGAATTGGCTCAGTCTTGGGGGTAAAGGTCAGGGAGGAAGAGGGAATTCCCCAGGATCAGGGCCAGCTTCGATGCACTCCATTGGCTGAATGGCCCACTGAGTGTTGGCCTCACTTCCGGGTTCACTTCCGGCCTTGGCGGTGCCAAAGAGCTGACCGGCCATTGCACCCGAGCAAGATGGGCCCGCGACTGCCGGCCCTCGGCAGGCAAGTTTCCACGCCGGGTTAGTGACTTTTTGAACTCGGCCCCTGTAGTCTTAGGGAGAGAAGGGGCAGAAAGGTTTGGGGGAAAGTGGGGAATAAGTTGGTACAATACAACATTTTGGGATTCAATTTCCTCTGGCAGTGCTTTGCTTAATGTGCCTGAATAAGATTCTTTTATGTGGTGTTTTACCATCTTTACAATAAATAGCGTTAAATTGGCTGACAGGTTCATATTAAACTGAGGCGTTAAGCAGCTAAGCCCAGCTCCCGCCTTGTTGTGTTCTTCTTGCCCAACATTCCCCCCCACCCCACACTCAATCATTACCACCAAAAGCAGATGAACTGGCCAAGCCTCTCGTTCGTGGCTTTTGGGATCTCACTGTGCACAAAATGGCTGCCACACATGACCACGCTTCGGAAAGTTAGGTCGAGCCTCCTGTCTCTGAGAGATGGCAGGTGGCGCTGTATAAATTGCACGTCCTTCTTTGACAAGCGAGTTGAAGGCCACCCGCGGAATTACAGGAACGTTCCAAAGGCAGTTGGACAAGTACCGGAAGAAGGACGAATTTGTGGGGTTATGGTTGGTGGTGGGGGGAGGGGGTGGGGAGCACGGGGGGGGTGCAGGGGAGAGAGGGTAAGTTGAGGTTTGGGGGCTAAATTGGATAGGGTTTTCAATAATCCAGCACAAGCATGACGGGCTGAATGGCCTCCTTCTGTGTAAGATTCTGTGATCCCAGCCTTGTGACTGGCTGCAACAATCCACCTGCTCAGTGCCCTGTTATTGTCACCTCCTTGCCAATACTGCCTTGTCGAGATAGGGTTCACCTTTGCGCCACATCCTTGAATTCCGTTGGAATCAGCCTCCCTCCTGATCTGCTAAGTCACTTGTCCCACCTGGCTTGGCGTTCCCGGCCTTGATCGAAGACTGAATATCTCAAGCGAGCTGGGACTAAAAGAAAATGGTTTGTGTTGCCGGTTCCACTTCCTCACCGATCTGATTTGCTTTCTCTCTTTCGCAGAGTACTTCCAAGATCCCAGCTCAGAGAAGGGGAGGCAGCAATTGCTAGGCTCCCAAGGATTGCTACCCAACAATTGCATTTGCTAGCACCTACGCAATGTAACTTGTTTCCCGGAGTATTTGACGTTGTTGAAAACCTGCCTTATGTAGTGCCTTGATAACAAGTTGTGTCCCATAAATTGTTTGACTGGTTGATGAAAGACTGCCATTTATAAATGTTTTACACTTATTTTTGGATTCTGTAGCTGCTGTGAGTTTTTGTTTTGGTATAGTGACTTGTGTTCTATCAGTAGAGTTTTAATAAACTGGAACAAGTGAATCAAGGGTTCTGGCCTGCAACCTTGTTAATAGGCCGCAACTTATACAAACAGGCCTGACACACTCAGGACGCCATTATTGCTATAATAGGGCCAACATGTTCTCTGGATTAGGCCTTCCCGATCCCTATAATAAGCTGGAGCCAATTCCCTTACCGAAAGAGCTAACAGACAAGATCTCTAGCCTCCCCATAGCAACCAGTTGTATTTGGAATCTTAATTAATTTGCCCCGACCTGCCTGTTGTCTTTGGTCAACACACGTTTCCCGGTAGTAGCTACAGAGAGGAAAAAGCTGGGTTGGGGGCAGGGTGGAGATTTGTTCCATCACCAACAGCAACCACGAGGCCCTGAGGACGGTGACCAGGCCTCTCGGCATCACAGGGCACGTGGAGACCAAGCCAGCCGAGGGAGGATATTTCTGCTCGATCTGCGAGGCTCTCTCAAGGGCTGACCACCACTTTGCTTTTGGTTTGGACCAGTGGCTGGTAGGACGGGCCTTTTGTGGCAGGTCGCCACGGGACCTTCCTCTTTTACCCAGAGGACGTTGCAGGTACTTGAGGGGCTGCTTGAAGAAGGCGGCAGCCGCAATCCCAGACGGTGGCGCTGAACCGGCCTTCTATCTTGTCTGGACTTTTCGCAATTTCACAACACTTTCTATTGTGACAGATCATAATCTGCGCTATTTGAGTGAAGAAAGATCCAAACTTTGGAAATCTTTCTTCCTTTTCTATTCACTCATTCCAAGCAGCATCCTAATCAATTGGCGCCCCCGAACACCCTCTCTAAAGCCTCAATATCCTTCCTGTCGTTTGAACTTCGTGTTCAGGCCTAATATCGGCTCATTATTAACCAGGCCTATAAATCAGTGTGTAAATACACGCCTTGCTACAAGTTGTCGCAGTGAGAGGCAGAGCAGAGGGTGCATTGGGGAGACGTCTACTACCTACCTCCGTGTACTGTCTTCTCCATTTCTACTGTCTGATTGTGACTATGGTTAAGCAGTAAAAGATAATGCTTTTACAAATATACCCCCATGATTAGGGTGAGCCCACTCCTTGCCTCGATTATAAATAAAGTGGCTCAGTGGGGAACACTCTCAGCTCTGAGTCGGAACATTATCCGGTTAAGTCCCACTCCAGAGACAGAATCCAGGCCGACACTCCCGGGGCAGCACTGAGGGAGTGCTGCACTGTCGGAGGTGCTACCTTTGGAATGAGGCATTGAGCTAAGGTCCTGACTGCTCTCTCAGGTGGACGTAAAAGATCCCACAGCCACCAGGGAGAACTCCGCTGCTCTTCTTTCGAAATAGTGGCCGTGGGATCTTTTACTCCCGCCCGAGGGGGACAGAGGGAGCCTCGGTTTGACGATCTGGTTGAATGGCGGAGCAGGCTTGAATGGCCCACTCCTGCTGCGACTAACAGATCCCAAATGAGTTGCTTTACCTCCTCTACAGGTATCCCCTTACGGCTTGCTCATCAAGATAGGAGCCAATATTGATCCCTCAGTCAACAAGCACCAACAAAAAACCTGAATGTGTGCTCATTCATCTCGTCGCTGACTGTGGGATCTTGCTGTGCACAAAGTTGGCCACCGCATTTACCAACCGAACAACAGTGCCCGCGATTTAAAAGCCACCCATTGGTAGTGAAGTGCTTTGGGTTTTCACGAGGGCCTGAAAGGAGCTCCGTAAGTGCATTGCCCTTTTGTTGTCATTCCTAGAGCTGAAGGAGAACTAGTTGCCCCAAACTGGTCTCCCAGCATCTCAAGGAGAGTCTGGGATTCACGTGAGCAGTGTGGGCATTTGAGGGACTATATTTGAGAAGAACCTCCCTTTTCCCTGGAGCGCGAGGGACGATTTGCAATGGATTCCCTTCAGTACCTCAAGCTAAGCTGCCGAAGGGACCGGCCCTTCCTCCCCTGAGTAAGCCCCTTGCTCAGGATGTTTCCTCTCATGGGGGAAGCTGGAACTAGCGGAAACAGTTTAAGAATAAAAGGTCCCCCTTTGGAAACAGAGATGAGGAGAAATTCTTTCTCTCAGAGGGTCATTAGTCTGGGGTATTCTTTACCCCAGAAAGCAGCGGAGGCGGGGTCAGTGAATTTACTCAAGGCTGAGTTGGATAGATTTTTGATAGACAAGGGAGTCAAGGGTTATGGGACGCAGACAGGAAGGTGGAGATGGGACCACAACCAGATCAGCCAAGATCTTACCAAATGGCGGTGCAAGCTTGAAGGGGTGAATGGCCGATTCCTGCTCCTAAGTCCTGTGTTCCTGTGTTCCTAGTTCAGAGTCAGTGGCAATCCTGAATCGAGGAATGGGCTGTTTGTTCTTCATTGCAGCTAAAAGACATTAAAGTAGAAAGACTGAGATCACATTCTGCCCTGCTCGTTCAGGGCAGTGGGGAAGGGGATGTACGGGGGTGGGGGGGGTGGGGGGGCAATGCCCACTGCTGGAGTTTGCTGATCCTGTGCCAGTTTCTTCTGCAGTATAGCGAGATACAGCGTAATGGGCACCACCCTTTCGGGCAGTGCATTCCAGACCATAGCAACTCACTCTGTGAGGAAAAACTCTCACCTCCCCCTCAGGTTCTTTTGCCCATTACCTTAAATCCATGTCCTCTGGTTACTGACCCTCCTGCCAGTGGGAACTCCCTGTCTACTCCCTCCTAATTAAACTCCGAATTATTTTTGACTACCTCCATTAAATCTCCTCCCAACCTTCTCTGCTCCAAGGAGAACAATCCCAGCTTCTCCAGTCTCTCCACCTTAACTGAAGTCTCTCATCCCTGGTATCATTCCAATAAATCTCCTCCGCACCCCTCTCCAAGGACTTGACATCCTTCCGAAAGTGCGGAGCCCGGAATTGGACACAATACTCCAGTTGAGGCCTAACCAATGTTTTAGAAATGTTTAACACAATCTCTGTGCTTTTGGACTTCAGTCCTTAATTTATAAAGCTAAGGATCCCATAGACCTCTCAATTTGTCCTGCCACCTTCAAAGATTTGCGTACATGCACTCCCAGGTCTCGCTATTCTTGCACCTACTTTAGAATAGTACCCTTTATTTGATATTGCCTCTCCTCATTCTGCCTATCAAACTGTATCACTGCACACTTCTCTGCCTTAAACTGCATCTGCCCTGTGTCTGTCCGTTTCACCAGGCTGTATCGACCCTCCTGAAATCTGTTACTATCCTCCTCACTATTTACTGTATTTCCGAGTTTGAAACTCTGCCTTGCATACCCAAGCTTGGGTCTTTAGTAGACACCAGAAAGAGCAGTGGTCCTAATACCAACCGCTGGGGAACCTCACTGTATGCTTCCTTCCAGTCTGAACAACAGTGTTCACTATTACTCTCTGCTTTCTGTCCTTTCGCCAATTTTGTATCCATGCTGCCACTGCCCCTTTAATCCCACAAATCTATCATGTGGTACGACATCAGATGGCTTTAGAAAGTCCATATACACAGCATCCGCCTCACTACCCGTGACCCTCGTCAATTCTTTCCATTACTCCATCAACTCCCTGAGACGAGACATGGCAATGCTTCAAAAAAAAAAGGGGCAATCTATGTCGAGGAAGGGTCTTGAAGCGTGGAGGAGGAGGGGTTTGAGGGTGGGGTGCGTGGTGGACAGGTCCACTGCAAGGGAGGAAGAAATAAGTATTCATTCCCCCCCCCCCGCCCCCAAAAAATAAATAATAAAACAAGGCTAATGTCACCAAAATGTCAATTTGGACAGTTTTAAAGCTCCTTTGAGTGGCTGCAGATGCTGGCTTGCTCTACGTTTTTCAACAAACAGTGCCCTCGGACTGGGTTGCCGCCGAGTTTGAATCCAAGTGTGCACTTCTCCGAGCATGCCCCAAACATGCGTGCTGGCAGGGGTTGAATGCAAACCTGGCATAACCCCAGAACAGAGTCGTTGCAAAACTTGGGGTGGTGCAAGGCTTGGGTCAAAGCTGATCTACCTCAACTGGTACATGCCCAGGGAGGGCAAGTCACCATCGTTGATTGACTTGAAAAGGACAACCGAGAATAAGATGGACAAATCAAACACTCTCCTTTCAGACACCGAGCAAACGAAATGTAAAACAAAACACCCTTTAGATAAACAAAGAGCCCTCAAACATCGAGGATAACTTTGAAGTTTCTGGGGAGGCATCACTGAAAAATAACAGTTTGTGGTCCATTGTCGCAGAGAGGGTGAATGATATCAGTGCAAGTGGACATGGATTCATGGGAACAGTTCTCATCCCCTTGATGGGTTAGTCAGGGGTTATAACTCTAACGGTAACACTCTCTGATATACCCCACACCCCTCACTGTAACACTCTCTGATATACCCCACACCCCTCACTGGAACACTCTGATATACCCCACACCCCTCACTGTAACACTCTCTGATATACCCCACACCCCTCACTGGAACACTCTGATATACTCCACACCCCTCACTGTAACACTCTCTGATATACCCCACCCCCCTCACTGTAACACTCTCTGATATACCCCACACCCCTCACTGTAACACTCTGATATACCCCACACCCCTCACTGTAACACTCTGGTATACCCCACACCCCTCACTGTAACACTCTGATATACCCCACACCCCTCACTGTAACACTCTGATATACCCCACACCCCTCACTGAAACACCCCACACCCCTCACTGTAAACACTCTGATATACCCCACACCCCTCACTGTAACACTCTGATATACCCCACACCCCTCACTGTAACACTCTCTGATATAACCCACACCCCTCACTGTAACTGTCTGATATACCCCACACCCCTCACTGGAACTGTCTGATATACCCCACACCCCTCACTGTAACACTCTGATATACCCCACACTCCTCACTGTAACACTCTCTGATATACCCCACACCCCTCACTGTAACACTCTCTGATATACCCCACACCACTCACTGTAACACTCTCTGATATACCCCACACCCCTCACTGTAACACTCTCTGATATACCCCACACCCCTCACTGTAACACTCTCTGATATACCCCACACCCCTCACTGTAACACTCTCTGATATACCCCACACCCCTCACTGTAACACTCTCTGATATACCCCACACCCCTCACTGTAACACTCTCTGATATACCCCACACCACTCACTGTAACACTCTGATATACCCCACACCCCTCACTGGAACTGTCTGATATACCCCACACCCCTCACTGTAACACTCTGATATACCCCACACCCCTCATTGTAACACTCTCTGATATACCTCACACCCCTCACTGTAACACTCTCTGATATACCCCACACCACTCACTGTAACACTCTCTGATATACCTCACACCCCTCACTGTAACACTCTCTGATATACCCCACACCCCTCACTGTAACACTCTCTGATATATCCCACACCCCTCACTGTAAGACTCTCTGATATAACCCACACCCCTCACTGTAACACTCTCTGATATAACCCACACCCCTCACTGTAACACTCTATGATATATCCCACACCCCTCACTGTAACACTCTGATATACCCCACACCCCTCACTGTAACACTCTGATATACCCCACACCCCTCACTGTAACACTCTGATATACCCCACACCCCCTCACTGTAACACTCTGATATACCCACACCCTCACTGTAACACTCTGATATACCCACACTAACCCTCACTGTAACACTCTGATATACACACCCCTCACTGACCTCTCTGATAACCACCCCTCACTGTAACACTCTCTGATATAACCCACACCTCACTAACACTCTTGTAACACACTCTCACTGTAACCACACCCCTCACTGTAACACTCTGATATACCCTACACCTCTCACTGTAACACTCTCTGATATACCCCACACCCCTCACTGTAACACTCTCTGATATACCCCACACCCCTCACTGTAACACTCTCTGATATAACCCACACCCCTCACTGTAACACTCTCTGATATAACCCACACCCCTCACTGTAACACTCTCTGATATACCCCACACCCCTCACTGTAACACTCTCTGATATACCCCACACCCCTCACTGTAACACTCTCTGATATACCCCACACCCCTCACTGTAACACTCTCTGATATAACCCACACCCCTCACTGTAACACTCTCTGATATAACCCACACCCCTCACTGTAACACTCTCTGATATAACCCACACCCCTCACTGTAACACTCTCTGATATAACCCACACCCCTCACTGTAACACTCTCTGATATAACCCACACCCCTCACTGTAACACTCTGATATAACGCACACCCCTCACTGTAACCAAGAACCTGGTTTAAAGTGTGTCTACTTCAATGCCAGGAGCATCCGGAATAAGGTGGGTGAGCTTGCAGCATGGGTTGGTACCTGGGATCTCGATGTTGTGGCCATTTCAGAGAAATGGGTAGAGCAGGGACAGGAATGGATGTTGCGGGTTCCGGGATTTAGATGTTTCACTAAGAACAGAGAAGATGGTAAAAGAGGGGGGGCTGTGGCATTGTTAATCAAGGAGAGTATTACAGCGGCAGAAAGGACATTTGAGGACTCGTCTACTGAGGTAGTCTGGGCCGAGGTTAGAAACAGGAGAGGAGAGGTCACCCTGTTGGGAGTTTTCTATAGACCTCCAAATAGTTCCAGAGATGTAGAGGAAAGGATAGCAAAGATGATTCTTGACAGGAGCGAGAGTAACAGGGTAGTGGTTATGGGGGACTTTAACTTTCCAAGTATTGACTGGAAATACTATAGTTCGAGTACTTTAGATGGGACTGTTTTTGTCCAGTGTGTGCAGGAGGGTTTTCTGACACAGTATATAGACAGGCCAACCAGGGGCGATGCCACATTGGATTTGGTACTGGGTAATGAACCTGGCCAGGTGTTAGATTTAGAAGTTGGTGAGCACTTTGGTGATAGTGATCACAATTCGGTTAGGTTTACCTTAGCGATGGGCAGGGACAGGTATATACCGCAGGGCAAGAATTATAGCTGGGGGAAAGGAAATTATGATGCGATTAGGCAAGATTTAGGATGCGTTGGATGGGGAAGGAAACTGCAGGGGATGGGAACAATCGAAATGTGGAGCTTATTCAAGGAGCAGCTACTGCGTGTCCTTGATAAGTATGTACCTGTGAGGCAGGGAGGAAGTTGTCGAGCGAGGGAGCCGTGGTTTACTAAAGAAGTTGAAGAGCTTGTCAAGAGGAAGAAGAAGGCTTATGTTAGGATGAGACGTGAAGGCTCAGTTAGGGCGCTTGAGAGTTACAAGCTAGCCAGGAAGGATCTAAAGGGAGAGCTAAGAAGAGCAAGGAGAGGACACGAGAAGTCATTGGCGGATAGGATCAAAGAAAACCCTAAGGCTTTCTATAGGTATATCAGGAATAAAAGAATGACTAGAAATAGGTTAGGGCCAATCAAGGATAGTAGTGGGAAGTTGTGTGTGGAATCGGAGGAGGTAGGGGAAGTGTTAAATGAATATTTCTCGTCAGTATTTACAGTGGAGAAAGAAAATGTTGTCGAGGAGAATACTGAGATTCAGACTACTAGGCTAGATGGGATTGAGGTTCACAAGGAGGAGGTGTTATCAATTTTGGAAAGTGTGAAAATAGATAAGTCCCCTGGGCCAGATGGGATTTATCCTAGGATTCTCTGGGAAGCCAGGGAGGAGATTGCAGAGCCTTTGTCCTTGATTTTTATGTCGTCATTGTCGACAGGAATAGTGCCGGAAGACTGGAGGATAGCAAATGTTGTCCCCTTGTTCAAGAAGGGGAGTAGAGACAGCCCTGGTAATTATAGACCTGTGAGCCTTACTTCGGTTGTGGGTAAAATGTTGGAAAAGGTTATAAGAGATAGGATTTATAATCATCTTGAAAAGAATAAGTTCATTAGCGATAGTCAGCACGGTTTTGTGACGGGTAGGTCGTGCCTCACAAACCTTATTGAGTTTTTTGACAAGGTGACCAAACAGGTGGATGAGGGTAAAGCAGTGGATGTGGTGTATATGGATTTCAGTAAGGCGTTTGATAAAGTTCCCCATGGTAGGCTATTGCAGAAAATACGGAAGTATGGGATTGAAGGTGAATTAGTGCTTTGGATCAGAAATTGGCTCACTGAAAGAAGACAGAGGGTGGTGGTTGATGGTAAATGTTCATCCTGGAGTATAGTTTCTAGTGGTGTACCGCAAGGATCTGTTTTGGGGCCACTGCTGTTTGTCATTTTTATAAATGACCTGGATGAGGGTGTAGAAGGGTGGGTTAGTAAATTTGCGGATGACACGAAGGTCGGTGGAGTTGTGGATAGTGCCGAAGGATGTTGTAGGGTACAGAGGGACATAGATAGGCTGCAGAGCTAGGCTGAGAGATGGCAAATGGAGTTTAATGCGGAAAAGTGCGAGGTGATTCACTTTGGAAGGAGTAACAGGAATGCAGAGTACTGGGCTAATGGGAAGATTCTTGGTAGTGTAGATGAGCAGAGAGATCTTGGTGTTCAAGTACATAAATCCCTGAAAGTTGCCACCCAGGTTAATAGGGTTGTCAAGAAGGCATATGGTGTGTTAGCTTTTATTAGTAGGGGGATCGAGTTTCGGAGCCACGAGGTCATGCTGCAGCTGTACAAAACTCTGGTGAGACCGCACCTGGAGTATTGCGTGCAGTTCTGGTCACCGCATTATAGGAAGGATGTGGAAGCTTTGGAAAAGGTGCAGAGGAGATTTACTAGGATGTTGCCTGGTATGGAGGGAAGGTCTTACGAGGAAAGGCTGAGGGACTTGAGGTTGTTTTCGTTGGAGAGAAGGAGGAGGAGAGGTGACTTAATAGAGACATATAAGATAATCAGAGGGTTAGATAGGGTGGATAGTGAGAGTCTATTTCCCCCGATGGTGATGGCAAACACGAGGGGACATAGCTTTAAGTTGAGGGGTGATAGATATAGGACAGATGTCAGAGGTAGTTTCTTTACTCAGAGAGTAGTAGGGGCGTGGAACGCCCTGCCTGCAACAGTAGTAGACTCGCCAACTTTAAGGGCATTTAAGTGGTCATTGGATAGACATATGGATGAAAATGGAATAGTGTAGGTCAGATGGTTTCACAGGTCGGCGCAACATCGAGGGCTGAAGGGCCTGTACTGCGCTGTAATGTTCTATGTTCTATGTTCTGTGATATAACCCACACCCCTCACTGTAACACTCTCTGATATACTCCATACCCCTCACTGTAACACTCTGATATACCCCACACCCCTCGCTGTAACACTCTCTGATATACCCCACACCCTTCACTGTAACACTCTCTGATATACCCCACATCCCTCACTGTAACACTCTCTGATATACCCCACACCCCTCACTGTAACACTCTGATATACTCCATACCCCTCACTGTAACACTCTGATATACCCCACACCCCTCGCTGTTGCACTCTGATATACCCCACAACCCTCACTGTAACACTCTGATATACCCCACACCCCTCACTGTAACACGCTCTGATATACCCCACACCCCTCACTGTAACACACTGATATACCCCACACCCCTCACTGTAACACACTGATATTCCCCACACCCCTCACTGTAACACTCTGATATACCCCACACCCCTCAATGTAACACTCTGATATACCCCACACCCCTCACTGTAACACTCTGATATACCCCACAACGCACACTGTAACACTCTGAAATACCCCACAACCCTCACTGTTACACTCTGATACACCTCACACCCCTCACTGTAACACTCTGTTATACCCCACACCCCTCAATGTAACACACTGATATGCCCCACACCCCTCACTGTAACACTCTGTTATATCCCACACCCCTCACTCTAACACTCTGATATACTCCACACCCCTCACTGTCACACTCTGATATACCCCACACCCCTCACTGTAACACTCTGATTATACCCCACACTCCTCACTGTAACACACTCTGATATACCCCACACCCCTCACTGTAACACACTCTGATATACCCCACACCCCTCACTGTAACACACTCTGATATACCCCACACCCCTCACTGTAACACACTCTGATATACCCCACACCCCTCACTGTAACACTCTGATATACCCCACGCCCCTCACTGTAACACTCTGATATACCCCACACCCCTCACTCTGACACTTTGATATACCCCACACCCCTCACTGTAACACACTCTGATATACCCCACACCCCTCACTGTAACACACTCTGATATACCCCACACCCCTCACTGTAACACTCTGATATACCCCACACCCCTCACTGTAACACTCTCTGATATATCCCACACCCCTCACTGTAAACACTCTGATATACCCCACACCCCTCACTGTAACACTCTGATATATCCCACACCCCTCACTGTAAACACTCTGATATACCCCACACCCCTCACTGTAAACACTCTGATATACCCCACACCCCTCACTGTAACACTCTGATATACCCCACACCCCTCACTGTAACACTCTGATATACCCCACACCCCTCACTGTCACACTCTGATATACCCCACACCCCTCACTGTAACACTCTGATATACCCCACACCCCTCACTGTAACACTCTGATATACCCCACACCCCTCACTGTCACACTCTGATATACCCCACACCCCTCACTGTAAACACTCTGATATACCCCACACCCCTCACTGTAACACTCTGATATATCCCACGCCACTCACTGTAACACTCTCTTGTGTACCTGTTGGCCCCACCATCCCTTTGACATCGCACCCTTAAGCCCGAGAGCGGGACGTTTCTCCCCCCTCCTCCCAAACCTGGGACAACCCTGAGATGGGAGTCATGTCAGGTATCTCGGAGACTTGAGGGGAACCATCCTATCCATCCCTCAACCTCTTGGCGGGGATAACAGATTGGGGAGTAGTGGGAATTTGTTGGCTGGCTCAAAGGGAACCCATTGGTGTTGAACAACTCGACCTTCAAAATCTTAGCTGGCCAAGCACCCGCACAGAAACACCCATCGGGAGGTGCTGGATGGGCCATTGTGGGTCTCACTGGCAAGGCTGGCATTTACTGCCCATCTCTCGTGACCCTGATAAGGTGATGGTGAGCCTTCTTTTTTGTACTGATGCATCCTTTTTGCTATTTGGATTAATCTCAGAGGGCAGTTGAGAGTCAGCCATGTTGACTTGGGACTGGAGTCTCATATAAACCCAGACCAAGTAAGTATGGGAAGTTTCCTTCACGATTTCCTGGCCACCTCTGGTTGAACATGGTGGCTTGACCACGTAGAATGCCGAGCTAATTCCCCGTAGGGTCTCGTCTTTTGGACGTCCAGTTGATGGCAGGGGAAATGTAGGCCTCTGCCTCGTGTTGGACCACTGGGCAGTCTTGGAAGATGATGTGCTTTGTGAGGGTGGGTGTCTGTGTGTAGCAGGGAGATGGGGATACAGGTAGCAGCGAATTGACTTTCACCTTCATTGATTTGATGGTGGTGGTTCTGTGGTCCTGTCCTGTTGCGGGGGAGGGGGGGCTCTCCTGAGTCCTCTCCGGGAGCTGCAGGAATCTCTAAGTCAGACCTTATTGGGTCTGTAGACCCCGGTGAGGGAGTCACCAGCTGTAGGCTGGAAATATTTTTGGAGATTCCAGACTAACATTCCTCCAATCTCACCCCTTTCTCTATCTCCATCCTCCTTCTCCTCACAATCCCGGGATGAAGATATCCCCATTAACTCCATTCCCAAATGTGCTGAAAAAAAGTCACTCCGCAGGCAAAGAGGGATGATCCGATCGAGGTGTTTAAAACGTTAAAAGGATTCGATTGGCTTTGGAGGGAGTGCAGTGTAGATTTACAAGAATGATACCAGGACTCCAAGGGTTAAATTACGAGACGAGATTACACAAACTAGGGTTGTATTCCCTGTAATTCTTTTTTATTCTTTCATGAGATGTGGGCGTCGCTGGCCAGGCCAGCATTTATTGCCCGTCCCTAATTGCCCTTGAGAAGGTGGTGGTGAGCTGCCTTCTTGAACCGCTGCAGTCCATGTGGGGTAGATAAACCCACAGTGCTGTTAGGAAGGGAGGTCCAGGATTTTGACCCAGCGACAGTGAAGGAACGGCGATATAGTTCCAAGTCAGAATGGTGTGTGACTTGGAGTGGAACTTGCAGGTGGTGACGTTCCCATGTGTTTGCTGCCCTTGTCCTTCTAGTTGGTAGAGGTCAAGGGTTTGGAAGGTGCTGTCTAAGGAGCCTTGGTGAGTTGCTGCAGTGCGTCTTGTAGATGGTACACACTGCTGCCACTGTGCGTCGGTGGTGGAGGGAGTGAATGTTTGTGGATGGGGTGACGATCAAGCGGGCTGCTTTGTCCTGGATGGTGTCGAGCTTCCTGAGTGTTGTTGGAGCTGCCCCCATCCAGGCAAGTGGAGTGTATTCCATCACACTCCTGACTTGTGCCTTGTGGATGGTGGACAGGCTTTGGGGAGTCGGGAGGTGAGTTACTCACTGCAGAATTCCCAGCCTCTGACCTGCTCTTGTCGCCATGGTATTTATATGGCTGGTCCAGTTCAGTTTCTGGTCAATGGTAACCCCCGGGCTGTTGGTTGGGTGATTTGATCAAAGTTTCCAAGGTATGACGGGGGAACAGATAGGTTAGATAGAGAGAAACTATCTCCACTGATTGGGGGAAGTCTAGGGCGAGAGGGCACAGCCTAAAAATTCGAGCCAGACCTTTCAGGAGTGAAATTAGGAAACACTTCTACACACAAAGGGTGGTAGAAGTTTGAAAACTCTCTTTCACAAAGATGCTGCATCAATTGTCAATCTTAAACCTGAGATTGATAGATAAAAGGTATTAAGGGATATGGGAAAAAGGCGGGAATATGGAGTTAGGTCACAGGTCAGCCGTGATCTCATTGAGTGGCGGCGGAGCAGGCTGGAGGAGTTAAATGTAGCGGAATTTTCAGGCAACTGGTGGACCTTTTTTTTTTGAGAGGATGCAGTGATGTTTTTTTGTGGCGGATTTTAGTTGGTTTAAAACGCACCTTAGACCATATTCCCACCCCAAAAGCCATTGGTATTTCAGAAGAAATTGCAGGCAAAGCAGGAGCAGGTTACAGCTATTGTCTACCCATCTTGGTGAGGATGTTGTGCATCCATTCTTAAGGGTAGCATTGCCACTCTGTTGTCATCAACATTAAGGAGAGTCACTGTTGCCACGCTGGCACGGAGTCAAAATGAATTTGCTTACGACGCCACTCCAAAATGGCAATAAGGAAATTTCCTTCACACCCCTTTTGACAAGAAAATGACTTGTCTCAGTCCAGCAGCCAACATTCTTATCACGTGCCGTTAAGAGCATGACCGTGTTGTTCTGACCATTGCGTTTATCAGGAAAATGACTTTCTCATGAACGTGCCCGCTACACATGGTGGGGACTGCGGTGAATCACTTCCGCACCCTCTCCCCATTGTAGTCTTAACCATCCATCACCTGCTGTGCTCGCTGACCTACACTGACTCCCACTGCAGCAACCCCTCCGTTTAAAAATTCTCATCCTTGTTTTCAAATCCCTCCATGGCTTCCCCCCTCCCTCTCTCTGAAACTCTCTCCAGCCCATATAACCCTCCGAGATTTCTGCTGCTCCTCCACTTCCGGCCTCTTGCCCATCCCCCCCCCCCCCCCCCGGATTCCCATCGCTCCACCATTGGCGGCTGTACCTTCAGCTGCCTGGGGGCCCCGAGCTCTGGAATTCCCTCCCGAAACCCTCTCTGCCTTTCTCTCTCTCCCTCCTCCTTAAACCCGCCCTCCCTGACCAAGCTGTCGGTCACCTGTCCCTAATACTGCCTTATGTGGCTCAGGGTCAAATTTTTGTTTGATAATCGCTCCTGTGAAGCACCTTGGGATGTTTTATTACATTAAAGGTGCTATACTAATGCAATTTGTTGTGTTAATGATGTCCTTCTTGAAGTAGGGCAGTAAAACTGGAGTACAATATTCTAAACAGGCCGGCTTGTCGTATCAAATATGGCCCATTCTCACCTCTAAGTCAAAAGGTTTGATTTCAAGTCCCACCCCAGAAACCTGAGCGCAAAAATCCAGGCCGACAGTGCCAGTGCAGTACTGGGGGAATGCTGCACTGTCAGAGGTCCCATCTCTCGGTTAAACCGAGACCCCGTCTGCCATGACAGGTGGATGTAAAAAGATCCTACAGCCACTATTTGCAGAAGGGCAGGGGGTTTGGGGGGGTGGGAGAAGGAGTTCTCCCCTGGTGTCCTAGGGCCAATATTCTATCCCTCAACCAATATCACTAAAGCAGGTTATCTGGTTATCACCATTGCTGTTTGTGGGAGCTTGCTGTGCACAAATTGGCTGCCACTTTTCAGACATTAGAACAATGACTACCCTGCTAAAATACATCATTGTGGATGTAGAGTACTTTGGGGAAATACTGGGGTCACGAGAGGTAGGGTAGAAATGCAAGTGGTCCTTTTTCTCCCCTTAAGAAATAGGAGCAGGAGTTGACCATTCGGCCCCTTGAGCCTGTTCTGCCAGGGTGGGAAAGGGCCTCCCAGTGTCTTTCTTGACGAGAACTGCACTCTTGTTATTTGGAGTGACGTTACAGTCAATTCTTTTCAACGGCACCTGCCAGCCACAGTAGATTTAGGGGAGGCGGTGGCGCAGTGGTAATGTCCCTGGACTAGTAATCCAGAGGGCCCAGGCTGATGCTCCTGGGGACACGGGTTCAAATCCCACCACGGCAGCTGGGCGGAATTCAAATTCAATGAATAAAAAAAAAAAAACAGAATTGAAAGTTAATCTCAGTAATGGGGCCAGGAAAGTATCGATTGGCATTAAAACCCAAAAAGGTCCTTTAGGGGGGAGGGAAATCTGCCATCCTGACCCGGGTCTGGCCGACATGTGACTCCAGACACACAGCAAAATGTGGTCAACTCTTAAACTGCCCTCTGAAATGGCCTAGCAAGCCACTCAGTTCAAGGGCAATTAGGGATGGGCAACACATGCTGGCCTTGT
>NW_027141861.1:0-15000 GCF_036365525.1 Heterodontus francisci | reverse complement strand
AGGGGCCTCTCACCATGGAGACAGAGCGGGGGAGGGGACTGTCACCATGGAGACAGAGCGGGGGAGGAGACTGTCACCATGGAGACAGAGCGGGGGAGGGGACTGTCACCATGGAGACAGAGCGGGGGAGGGCCTCTCACCATGGAGACAGAGCGGGGAGGGGCCTCTCACCATGGAGACAGAGCGGGGGAGGAGACTGTCACCATGGAGACAGAGCGGGGAGGGGCCTCTCACCATGGAGACAGAGCAGGGGAGGGGACTGTCACCATGGAGACAGAGCAGGGGAGGGGCCTCTCACCATGGAGACAGAGCGGGGGAGGGGCCTGTCACCATGGAGACAGAGCGGGGGAGGGGCCTCTCACCATGGAGACAGAGCGGGGGAGGGGCCTCTCACCATGGAGACAGAGCGGGTGAGGGGCCTGTCACCATGGAGACAGAGCGGGGGAGGGGCCTCTCACCATGGAGACAGAGCGGGGGAGGGGCCTGTCACCATGGAGACAGAGCGGGGGAGGGGCCTCTCACCATGGAGACAGAGCGGGGGAGGGGACTGTCACCATGGAGACAGAGCGGGGGAGGGAATGTCACCATGGAGACAGAGCGGGGGAGGGGCCTGTCACCATGGAGACAGAGCGGGGGAGGGGCCTCTCACCATGGAGACAGAGCGGGGGAGGGGCCTCTCACCATGGAGACAGAGCGGGGGGAGGGGACTGTCACCATGGAGACAGAGCGGGGAGGGGAATGTCACCATGGAGACAGAGCGGGGGAGGGGACAGTCACCATGGAGACAGAGCGGGGGAGGGGCCTGTCACCATGGAGACAGAGCGGGGGAGGGGACTGTCACCATGGAGACAGAGCAGGGGAGGGGACTGTCACCATGGAGACAGAGCAGGGGAGGGGCCTCTCACCATGGAGACAGAGCGGGGGAGGGGCCTGTCACCATGGAGACAGAGCGGGGGAGGGGCCTCTCACCATGGAGACAGAGCGGGGAGGGGCCTCTCACCATGGAGACAGAGCGGGTGAGGGGCCTGTCACCATGGAGACAGAGCGGGGGAGGGGCCTCTCACCATGGAGACAGAGCGGGGGAGGGGCCTCTCACCATGGAGACAGAGCGGGGGAGGGGCCTCTCACCATGGAGACAGAGCGGGGAGGGGGCCTCTCACCATGGAGACAGAGCGGGGGAGGGGCCTCTCACCATGGAGACAGAGCGGGGGAGGGGCCTCTCACCATGGAGACAGAGCGGGGGAGGGGCCTCTCACCATGGAGACAGAGCGGGGGAGGGGCCTCTCACCATGGAGACAGAGCGGGGGAGGGGACTGTCACCATGGAGACAGAGTGGGGGAGGGGCCTCTCACCATGGAGACAGAGCGGGGGAGGAGCCTGTCACCATGGAGACAGAGCGGGGGAGGGGCCTCTCACCATGGAGACAGAGCGGGGGAGGGGCCTCTCACCATGGAGACAGAGCGGGGGAGGAGCCTGTCACCATGGAGACAGAGCGGGGGGAGGGGCCTCTCACCATGGAGACAGAGCGGGGGAGGAGCCTGTCACCATGGAGACAGAGCGGGGGAGGGGCCTCTCACCATGGAGACAGAGCGGGGGAGGGCCTCTCACCATGGAGACAGAGCGGGGGAGGGGGCCTCTCACCATGGAGACAGAGCGGGGGAGGAGCCTCTCACCATGGAGACAGAGCAGGGGAGGGGCCTGTCACCATGGAGACAGAGCGGGGGAGGGGACTCTCACCATGGAGACAGAGCGGGGGAGGGGACTGTCGCCATGGAGACAGAGCGGGGGAGGGGCCTGTCACCATGGAGACAGAGCGGGGGAGGGGCCTCTCACAATGGAGACAGAGCGGGGGAGGGGCCTGTCACCATGGAGACAGAGCGTGGGAGGGGACTGTCACCATGGAGACAGAGCGGGGGAGGGGCCTCTCACCATGGAGACAGAGCGGGGGAGGGGACTGTCACCATGGAGACAGAGCGGGGGAGGGGCCTCTCACCATGGAGACAGAGCGGGGGAGGGGCCTCTCACCATGGAGACAGAGCGGGGGAGGGGGACTGTCACCATGGAGACAGAGCGGGGGAGGAGCCTGTCACCATGGAGACAGAGCGGGGGAGGGGACTGTCACCATGGAGACAGAGCGGGGGAGGGGCCTCTCACCATGGAGACAGAGCGGGGGAGGGGCCTCTCACTATGGAGACAGAGCGGGGGAGGGGACTGTCACCATGGAGACAGAGCGGGCGAGGGGCCTCTCACCATGGAGACAGAGCGGGGGAGGGGCCTCTCACTATGGAGACAGAGCGGGGGAGGGGCCTCTCACCATGGAGACAGAACGGGGGAGGGGCCTGTCACCATGGAGACATAGCGGGGGAGGGGCCTGTCACCATGGAGACAGAGCGGGGGAGGGGCCTCTCACCATGGAGACAGAGCGGGGGAGGAGCCTGTCACCATGGAGACAGAGCGGGGGAGGGGCCTCTCACCATGGAGACAGAGCGGGGGAGGGGACTGTCACCATGGAGACAGAGCGCGGGAGGGGCCTCTCACCATGGAGACAGAGCGGGGGAGGAGCCTGTCACCATGGAGACAGAGCGGGGGAGGGGCCTCTCACCATGGAGACAGAGCGGGGGAGGGGACTGTCACCATGGAGACAGAGCGGGGGAGGGGCCTCTCACCATGGAGACAGAGCGGGGGAGGAGCCTCTCACCATGGAGACAGAGCGGGGGAGGGGACTGTCACCATGGAGACAGAGCGGGGGAGGGGCCTCTCACCATGGAGACAGAGCGGGGGAGGGGCCTCTCACCATGGAGACAGAGCGGGGGAGGGGCCTCTCACCATGGAGACAGAGCGGGGGAGGAGCCTGTCACCATGGAGACAGAGCTGGGGAGGGGCCTCTCACCATGGAGACAGAGCGGGGGAGGGGGCTGTCACCATGGAGACAGAGCGGGGAGGGGCCTCTCACCATGGAGACAGAGCGGGGGAGGGGCCTCTCACCATGGAGACAGAGAGGGGGAGGGGCCTCTCACCATGGAGACAGAGCGGGGGAGGGGCCTCTCACCATGGAGACAGAGCCGGGGAGGAGCCTGTCACCATGGAGACAGAGCGGGGGAGGAGACTGTCACCATGGAGACAGAGCGGGGGAGGGGCCTCTCACCATGGAGACAGAGCGGGGGAGGAGCCTGTCACCATGGAGACAGAGCGGGGGAGGGGACTGTCACCATGGAGACAGAGCGGGGGAGGGGACTGTCACCTTGGAGACAGAGCGGGGGAGGAGCCTCTCACCATGGAGACAGAGCAGGGGAGGAGCCTGTCACCATGGAGACAGAGCGGGGGAGGGGACTGTCACCATGGAGACAGAGCGGGGGAGGGGCCTCTCACCATGGAGTCAGAGCGGGGGAGGAGCCTGTCACCATGGAGACAGAGCGGGGGAGGGGACTGTCACCATGGAGACAGAGCGGGGGAGGGGACTGTCACCATGGAGACAGAGCGGGGAGGAGCCTCTCACCATGGAGACAGAGCAGGGGAGGAGCCTGTCACCATGGAGACAGAGCGGGGGAGGGGACTGTCACCATGGAGACAGAGCGGGGGAGGGGCCTCTCACCATGGAGTCAGAGCGGGGGAGGAGCCTGTCACCATGGAGACAGAGCGGGGGAGGGGACTGTCACCATGGAGACAGAGCGGGGGAGGGGACTGTCACCATGGAGACAGAGCGGGGGAGGGGACTGTCACCATGGAGACAGAGCGGGGGAGGGGACTGTCACCATGGAGACAGAGCGGGGGAGGGGACTGTCACCATGGAGACAGAGCGGGGGAGGGGCCTGTCACCATGGAGACAGAGCGGGGGAGGAGCCTCTCACCATGGAGACAGAGCAGGGGAGGGGCCTGTCACCATGGAGACAGAGCGGGGGAGGGGACTGTCACCATGGAGACAGAGCGGGGGAGGGGCCTCTCACCATGGATACAGAACGGGGGAGGGGCCTGTCACCATGGAGACAGAGCGGGGGAGTGGCCTCTCACCATGGAGACAGAGCGGGGGAGGGGACTGTCGCCCATGGAGACAGAGCGGGGGAGGGGCCTGTCACCATGGAGACAGAGCGGGGGAGGGGCCTCTCACAATGGAGACAGAGCGGGGGAGGGGCCTGTCACCATGGAGACAGAGCGTGGGAGGGGACTGTCACCATGGAGACAGAGCGGGGGAGGGGACTGTCACCATGGAGACAGAGCGGGGGAGGGGACTGTCACCATGGAGACAGAGCGGGGGAGGGGACTGTCACCATGGAGACAGAGCGGGGGCGGGGCCTCTCACCATGGAGACAGAGCGGGGAGGGGCCTCTCACTATGGAGACAGAGCGGGGGAGGGGCCTCTCACCATGGAGACAGAGCGGGGGAGGGGCCTCTCACCATGGAGACAGAGCGGGGGAGGGGACTGTCACCATGGAGACAGAGCGGGGGAGGAGCCTGTCACCATGGAGACAGAGCGGGGGAGGGGCCTCTCACCATGGAGACAGAGCGGGGGAGGGGACTGTCACCATGGAGACAGAGCGGGGGAGGAGCCTGTCACCATGGAGACAGAGCGGGGGAGGGGCCTCTCACCATGGAGACAGAGCGGGGGAGGGGCCTCTCACCATGGAGACAGAGCGGGGGAGGGGCCTGTCACCATGGAGACAGAGCGGGGGAGGAGCCTGTCACCATGGAGACAGAGCGGGGGAGGGGACTGTCACCATGGCGACAGAGCGGGGGAGGGGACTGTCACCATGGAGACAGAGCGGGGGAGGGGCCTCTCACCATGGAGACAGAGCGGGGGAGGGGCCTCTCACCATGGAGACAGAGCGGGGGAGGGGCCTCTCACCATGGAGACAGAGCGGGGGAGGGGACTGTCACCATGGAGACAGAGCGGGGGAGGGGCCTGTCACCATGGAGACAGAGAGGGGGAGGGGACTGTCACCATGGAGACAGAGCGGGGGAGGGGCCTCTCACCAGGGAGACAGAGCGGGGGAGGGGACTGTCACCATGGAGACAGAGCGGGGGAGGGGACTGTCACCATGGAGACAGAGCGGGGGAGGGGACTGTCACCATGGAGACAGAGCGGGGGAGGAGCCTCTCACCATGGAGACAGAGCGGGGGAGGGGCCTGTCTCCATGGATACAGAACGGGGGAGGGGCCTGTCACCATGGAGACAGAGCGGGGGAGGGGCCTCTCACCATGGAGACAGAGCGGGGGAGGGGACTGTCACCATGGAGACAGAGCGGGGGAGGGGACTGTCACCATGGGGACAGAGCGGGGGAGGGGCCTCTCACCATGGAGACAGAGCGGGGGAGGGGCCTCTCACCATGGAGACAGAGCGGGGGAGGGGCCTGTCACCATGGAGACAGAGCGGGGGAGGAGCCTGTCACCAGGGAGACAGAGCGGGGGAGGGGACTGTCACCATGGAGACAGAGCGGGGGAGGAGCCTCTCACCATGGAGACAGAGCGGGGGAGGGGACTGTCACCATGGAGACAGAGCGGGGGAGGGGCCTCTCACCATGGAGACAGAGCGGGGGAGGGGCCTCTCACCATGGCGACAGAGCGGGGGAGGGGCCTGCACCATGGAGACAGAGCGGGGGAGGAGCCTGTCACCATGGAGACAGAGCGGGGGAGGGGCCTCTCACCATGGAGACAGAGCGGGGGAGGAGCCTCTCACCATGGAGACAGAGCAGGGGAGGGGCCTGTCACCATGGAGACAGAGCGGGGGAGGGGCCTCTCACCATGGAGACAGAGCGGGGGAGGCGACTGTCACCATGGAGACAGAGCGGGGGAGGGGCCTCTCACCATGGAGACAGAGCGGGGGAGGGGCCTGTCTCCATGGATACAGAGCGGGGGAGGGGACTGTCACCATGGAGACAGAGCGGGGGAGGGGCCTGTCACCATGGAGACAGAGCGGGGGAGGGGCCTCTCACCATGGAGACAGAGCGGGGGAGGGGCCTGTCACCATGGAGACAGAGCGGGGGAGGGGCCTCTCACCATGGAGACAGAGCGGGGGAGGGGCCTGTCTCCATGGATACAGAACGGGGGAGGGGCCTGTCACCATGGAGACAGAGCGGGGGAGGGGCCTCTCACCATGGAGACAGAGCGGGGGAGGGGACTGTCACCATGGAGACAGAGCGGGGGAGGGGCCTGTCACCATGGAGACAGAGCGGGGGAGGGGCCTCTCACCATGGAGACAGAGCGGGGGAGGAGCCTCTCACCATGGAGACAGAGCGGGGGAGGAGACTGTCACCATGGAGACAGAGCGGGGGAGGGGACTGTCACCATGGAGACAGAGCGGGGGAGGAGCCTGTCACCATGGAGACAGAGCGGGGGAGGGGACTGTCACCATGGAGACAGAGCGGGGGAGGGGACTGTCACCATGGAGACAGATCGGGGGAGGGGCCTCTCACCATGGAGACAGAGCGGGGGAGGGGCCTCTCACCATGGAGACAGAGCGGGGGAGGGGACTGTCACCATGGAGACAGAGCGGGGGAGGGGCCTCTCACCATGGAGACAGAGCGGGGGAGGGGACTCTCACCATGGAGACAGAGCGGGGGAGGGGACTGTCTCCATGGATACAGAGCGGGGGAGGGGCCTCTCACCATGGAGACAGAGCGGGGGAGGGGCCTGTCACCATGGAGACAGAGCGGGGGAGGGGCCTCTCACCATGGAGACAGAGCGTGGGAGGGGCCTCTCACCATGGAGACAGAGCGGGGGAGGGGACTGTCACCATGGAGACAGAGCGGGGGAGGGGACTGTCACCATGGAGACAGAGCGGGGGAGGGGACTGTCACCATGGAGACAGAGCGGGGGAGGAGCCTGTCACCATGGAGACAGAGCGGGGGAGGGGCCTCTCACCATGGAGACAGAGCGGGGGAGGGGCCTGTCACCATGGAGACAGAGTGGGGGAGGGGCCTCTCACCATGGAGACAGAGCGGGGGAGGGGCCTCTCACCATGGAGACAGAGCGGGGGAGGGGCCTCTCACCATGGAGACAGAGCGGGGGAGGAGCCTGTCACCATGGAGACAGAGCGGGGGAGGGGCCTCTCACCATGGAGACAGAGCGGGGGAGGAGACTGTCACCATGGAGACAGAGCGGGGGAGGGGCCTCTCACCATGGAGACAGAGCGGGGGAGGGGCCTCTCACCATGGAGACAGAGCGGGGGAGGAGCCTGTCACCATGGAGACAGAGCCGGGGAGGAGCCTGTCACCATGGAGACAGAGCGGGGGAGGAGACTGTCACCATGGAGACAGAGCGGGGGAGGAGCCTGTCACCATGGAGACAGAGCGGGGGAGGGGACTGTCACCATGGAGACAGAGCGGGGAGGGTCCTCTCACCATGGAGACAGAGCGGGGGAGGAGCCTCTCACCATGGAGACAGAGCGGGGGAGGGGACTGTCACCATGGAGACAGAGCGGGGGAGGGTCCTCTCACCATGGAGACAGAGCGAGGGAGGAGCCTCTCACCATGGAGACAGAGCAGGGGAGGGGCCTGTCACCATGGAGACAGAGCGGGGGAGGGGACTCTCACCATGGAGACAGAGCGGGGGAGGGGACTGTCGCCATGGAGACAGAGCGGGGGAGGGGCCTGTCACCATGGAGACAGAGCGGGGGAGGGGCCTCTCACAATGGAGACAGAGCGGGGGAGGGGCCTGTCACCATGGAGACAGAGCGTGGGAGGGGACTGTCACCATGGAGACAGAGCGGGGGAGGGGCCTCTCACCATGGAGACAGAGCGGGGGAGGGGACTGTCACCATGGAGACAGAGCGGGGGAGGGGGCCTCTCACCATGGAGACAGTGCGGGGGAGGGGGACTGTCACCATGGAGACAGAGCGGGGGAGGGGCCTCTCACCATGGAGACAGAGCGGGGGAGGGGCCTCTCACCATGGAGACAGAGCGGGGAGGGGACTGTCACCATGGAGACAGAGCGGGGGAGGAGCCTGTCACCATGGAGACAGAGCGGGTGAGGGGCCTCTCACCATGGAGACAGAGCGGGGGAGGGGCCTGTCACCATGGAGACAGAGCGGGGGCGGGGCCTCTCACCATGGAGACAGAGCGGGGGAGGGGCCTCTCACTATGGAGACAGAGCGGGGGAGGGGCCTCTCACCATGGAGACAGAGCGGGGGAGGGGCCTGTCACCATGGAGACATAGCGGGGGAGGGGCCTGTCACCATGGAGACAGAGCGGGGGAGGGGCCTCTCACCATGGAGACAGAGCGGGGGAGGAGCCTGTCACCATGGAGACAGAGCGGGGGAGGGGCCTCTCACCATGGAGACAGAGCGGGGGAGGGGACTGTCACCATGGAGACAGAGCGCGGGAGGGGCCTCTCACCATGGAGACAGAGCGGGGGAGGAGCCTGTCACCATGGAGACAGAGCGGGGGAGGGGACTGTCACCATGGAGACAGAGCGGGGGGAGGGGCCTCTCACCATGGAGACAGAGCGGGGGAGGGGCCTCTCACCATGGAGACAGAGCGGGGGAGGGGCCTCTCACCATGGAGACAGAGCGGGGGAGGAGCCTGTCACCATGGAGACAGAGCGGGGGAGGTGCCTGTCCCATGGAGACAGAGCGGGGGAGGGGCCTCTCACCATGGAGACAGAGCGGGGGAGGGGGCTGTCACCATGGAGACAGAGCGGGGGAGGGGCCTCTCACCATGGAGACAGAGCGGGGGAGGGGCCTCTCACCATGGAGACAGAGAGGGGGAGGGGCCTCTCACCATGGAGACAGAGCGGGGGAGGGGCCTCTCACCATGGAGACAGAGCCGGGGAGGAGCCTGTCACCATGGAGACAGAGCGGGGGAGGAGACTGTCACCATGGAGACAGAGCGGGGGAGGGGCCTCTCACCATGGAGACAGAGCGGGGGAGGGGCCTCTCACCATGGAGACAGAGCGGGGGAGGAGCCTGTCACCATGGAGACAGAGCGGGGGAGGGGCCTGTCACCATGGAGACAGAGCAGGGGAGGGGCCTGTCACCATGGAGACAGAGAGGGGGAGGGGACTGTCACCATGGAGACAGAGCGGGGGAGGGGCCTCTCACCATGGAGTCAGAGCGGGGGAGGAGCCTGTCACCATGGAGACAGAGCGGGGGAGGGGACTGTCACCATGGAGACAGAGCGGGGGAGGGGACTGTCACCATGGAGACAGAGCGGGGGAGGAGCCTCTCACCATGGAGACAGAGCAGGGGAGGAGCCTGTCACCATGGAGACAGAGCGGGGGAGGGGACTGTCACCATGGAGACAGAGCGGGGGAGGTTCCTCTCACCATGGAGACAGAGCGGGGGAGGAGCCTCTCACCATGGAGACAGAGCAGGGGAGGGGCCTGTCACCATGGAGACAGAGCGGGGGAGGGGACTGTCACCATGGAGACAGAGCGGGGGAGGGGCCTCTCACCATGGAGACAGAGCGGGGGAGGGGACTGTCACCATGGAGACAGAGCAGGGGAGGGGCCTGTCACCATGGAGACAGAGCGGGGGAGGGGCCTCTCACCATGGAGACAGAGCGGGGGAGGAGCCTGTCACCATGGATACAGAACGGGGGAGGGGCCTGTCACCATGGAGACAGAGCGGGGGAGGGGCCTGTCACCATGGAGACAGAGCGGGGGAGGAGCCTGTCACCATGGAGACAGAGCGGGGGAGGAGCCTCTCACCATGGAGACAGAGCAGGGGAGGGGCCTGTCACCATGGAGACAGAGCGGGGGAGGGGACTGTCACCATGGAGACAGAGCGGGGGAGGGGCCTCTCACCATGGAGACAGAGCGGGGGAGGAGCCTGTCACCATGGATACAGAACGGGGGAGGGGCCTGTCACCATGGAGACAGAGCGGGGGAGGGGCCTCTCACCATGGAGACAGAGCGGGGGAGGGGCCTCTCACCATGGAGACAGAGCGGGGGAGGAGCCTGTCACCATGGATACAGAACGGGGGAGGGGCCTGTCACCATGGAGACAGAGCGGGGGAGGGGACTGTCACCATGGAGACAGAGCGGGGGAGGGGCCTCTCACCATGGAGACAGAGCGGGGGAGGGGACTGTCGCCATGGAGACAGAGCGGGGGAGGGGACTGTCGCCATGGAGACAGAGCGGGGGAGGGGACTGTCGCCATGGAGACAGAGCGGGGGAGGGGCATGTCACCATGGAGACAGAGCGGGGGAGGGGCCTCTCACAATGGAGACAGAGCGGGGGAGGGGCCTGTCACCATGGAGACAGAGCGTGGGAGGGGACTGTCACCATGGAGACAGAGCGGGGGAGGGGCCTCTCACCATGGAGACAGAGCGGGGGAGGGGACTGTCACCATGGAGACAGAGCGGGGGAGGGGCCTCTCACCATGGAGACAGAACGGGGGAGGAGCCTGTCACCATGGAGACAGAGCGGGGGAGGGGCCTCTCACCATGGAGACAGAGCGGGGGAGGGGCCTCTCACCATGGAGACAGAGCGGGGGAGGGGCCTCTCACCATGGAGACAGAGCGGGGGAGGGGCCTGCCACCATGGAGACAGAGCGGGGGAGGAGCCTGTCACCATGGAGACAGAGCGGGGGAGGGGACTGTCACCATGGAGACAGAGCGGGGGAGGGGCCTGTCACCATGGAGACAGAGCGGGGGCGGGGCCTCTCACCATGGAGACAGAGCGGGGGAGGGGCCTCTCACCATGGAGACAGAGCGGGGGAGGGGCCTCTCACTATGGAGACAGAGCGGGGGAGGGGCCTCTCACCATGGAGACAGAGCGGGGGAGGGGCCTGTCACCATGGAGACATAGCGGGGGAGGGGCCTGTAACCATGGAGACAGAGCGGGGGAGGGGCCTCTCACCATGGAGACAGAGCGGGGGAGGAGCCTGTCACCATGGAGACAGAGCGGGGGAGGGGCCTCTCACCATGGAGACAGAGCGGGGGAGGGGACTGTCACCATGGAGACAGAGCGCGGGAGGGGCCTCTCACCATGGAGACAGAGCGGGGGAGGAGCCTGTCACCATGGAGACAGAGCGGGGGAGGGGACTGTCACCATGGAGACAGAGCGGGGGAGGGGCCTCTCACCATGGAGACAGAGCGGGGGAGGGGCTTCTCACCATGGAGACAGAGCGGGGGAGGGGCCTCTCACCATGGAGACAGAGCGGGGGAGGAGCCTGTCACCATGGAGACAGAGCGGGGGAGGAGCCTGTCACCATGGAGACAGAGCGGGGGAGGTGCCTGTCCCCATGGAGACAGAGCGGGGGAGGAGCCTGTCACCATGGAGACAGAGCGGGGGAGGGGCCTCTCACCATGGAGACAGAGCGGGGGAGGGGCCTCTCACCATGGAGACAGAGAGGGGGAGGGGCCTCTCACCATGGAGACAGAGCGGGGGAGGGGCCTCTCACCATGGAGACAGAGCCGGGGAGGAGCCTGTCACCATGGAGACAGAGCGGGGGAGGAGACTGTCACCATGGAGACAGAGCGGGGGAGGGGCCTCTCACCATGGAGACAGAGCGGGGGAGGGGCCTCTCACCATGGAGACAGAGCGGGGGAGGAGCCTGTCACCATGGAGACAGAGCGGGGGAGGGGCCTGTCACCATGGAGACAGAGCGGGGGAGGGGACTGTCACCATGGAGACAGAGCGGGGGAGGGGCCTGTCACCATGGAGACAGAGCGGGGGAGGGGACTCTCACCATGGAGACAGAGCGGGGGAGGAGCCTCTCACCATGGAGACAGAGCAGGGGAGGGGCCTGTCACCATGGAGACAGAGCGGGGGAGGGGACTGTCACCATGGAGACAGAGCGGGGGAGGGGCCTCTCACCATGGAGACAGAGCGGGGGAGGGGCCTCTCACCATGGAGACAGAGCGGGGGAGGGGCCTGTCACCATGGAGTCAGAGCGGGGGAGGAGCCTGTCACCATGGAGACAGAGCGGGGGAGGGGACTGTCACCATGGAGACAGAGCGGGGGAGGGGACTGTCACCATGGAGACAGAGCGGGGGAGGAGCCTCTCACCATGGAGACAGAGCAGGGGAGGGGACTGTCACCATGGAGACAGAGCGGGGGAGGAGCCTCTCACCATGGAGTCAGAGCGGGGGAGGAGCCTGTCACCATGGAGACAGAGCGGGGGAGGGGACTGTCACCATGGAGACAGAGCGGGGGAGGGGCCTCTCACCATGGAGTCAGAGCGGGGGAGGAGCCTGTCACCATGGATACAGAGCGGGGGAGGGGCCTCTCACCATGGAGACAGAGCAGGGGAGGGGCCTGTCACCATGGAGACAGAGCGGGGGAGGGGACTGTCACCATGGAGACAGAGCGGGGGAGGGGCCTCTCACCATGGAGACAGAGCGGGGGAGGGGACTGTCACCATGGAGACAGAGCGGGGGAGGTTCCTCTCACCATGGAGACAGAGCGGGGGAGGAGCCTCTCACCATGGAGACAGAGCAGGGGAGGGGCCTGTCACCATGGAGACAGAGCGGGGGAGGGGACTGTCACCATGGAGACAGAGCGGGGGAGGGGCCTCTCACCATGGAGACAGAGCGGGGGAGGGGACTGTCACCATGGAGACAGAGCAGGGGAGGGGCCTGTCACCATGGAGACAGAGCGGGGGAGGGGCCTCTCACCATGGAGACAGAGCGGGGGAGGAGCCTGTCACCATGGATACAGAACGGGGGAGGGGCCTGTCACCATGGAGACAGAGCGGGGGAGGGGCCTGTCACCATGGAGACAGAGCGGGGGAGGAGCCTGTCACCATGGAGACAGAGCGGGGGAGGAGCCTCTCACCATGGAGACAGAGCAGGGGAGGGGCCTGTCACCATGGAGACAGAGCGGGGGAGGGGACTGTCACCATGGAGACAGAGCGGGGGAGGGGCCTCTCACCATGGAGACAGAGCGGGGGAGGAGCCTGTCACCATGGATACAGAACGGGGGAGGGGCCTCTCACCATGGAGACAGAGCGGGGGATGGGCCTGTCACCATGGAGACAGAGCGGGGGAGGGGACTGTCACCATGGAGACAGAGCGGGGGAGGGGCCTGTCACCATGGAGACAGAGCGGGGGAGGGGCCTCTCACCATGGAGACAGAGCGGGGGAGGGGACTGTCACCATGGAGACAGAGCGGGGGAGGGGCCTCTCACCATGGAGACAGAGCGGGGGAGGGGACTGTCACCATGGAGACAGAGCGGGGGAGGGGCCTCTCACCATGGAGACAGAGCGGGGGAGGGGCCTCTCACCATGGAGACAGAGCGGGGGAGGGGACTGTCACCATGGAGACAGAGCGGGGGAGGAGCCTGTCACCATGGAGACAGAGCGGGGGAGGGGACTGTCACCATGGAGACAGAGCGGGGGAGGGGCCTGTCACCATGGAGACAGAGCGGGGGAGGGGCCTCTCACCATGGAGACAGAGCGGGGGAGGGGCCTCTCACCATGGAGACAGAGCGGGGGAGGGGACTGTCACCATGGAGACAGAGCGGGGGAGGGGACTGTCACCATGGAGACAGAGCGGGGGAGGGTCCTCTCACCATGGAGACAGAGCGGGGGAGGAGCCTCTCACCATGGAGACAGAGCGGGGGAGGGGCCTCACACCATGGAGACAGAGCGGGGGAGGGGACTGTCACCATGGAGACAGAGCGGGGGAGGAGCCTCTCACCATGGAGACAGAGCGGGGGAGGGGACTGTCACCATGGAGACAGAGCGGGGGAGGGGACTGTCACCATGGAGACAGAGCGGGGGAGGGGCCTCTCACCAGGGAGACAGAGCGGGGGAGGGGACTGTCACCATGGAGACAGAGCGGGGGAGGGGCCTGTCACCATGGAGACAGAGCGGGGGAGGGGCCTCTCACCATGGAGACAGAGCGGGGGAGGGGCCTCTCACCATGGAGACAGAGCGGGGGAGGGGACTGTCACCATGGAGACAGAGCGGGGGAGGGGCCTGTCACCATGGAGACAGAACGGGGGAGGGGCCTCTCACCATGGAGACAGAGCGGGGGAGGGGCCTGTCACCATGGAGACAGAGCGGGGGAGGGGACTGTCACCATGGAGACAGAGCGGGGGAGGTTCCTCTCACCATGGAGACAGAGCGGGGGAGGAGCCTCTCACCATGGAGACAGAGCAGGGGAGGGGCCTGTCACCATGGAGACAGAGCGGGGGAGGGGACTGTCACCATGGAGACAGAGCGGGGGAGGGGCCTCTCACCATGGAGACAGAGCGGGGGAGGGGACTGTCACCATGGAGACAGAGCAGGGGAGGGGCCTGTCACCATGGAGACAGAGCGGGGGAGGGGCCTCTCACCATGGAGACAGAGCGGGGGAGGAGCCTGTCACCATGGATACAGAACGGGGGAGGGGCCTGTCACCATGGAGACAGAGCGGGGGAGGGGCCTGTCACCATGGAGACAGAGCGGGGGAGGAGCCTGTCACCATGGAGACAGAGCGGGGGAGGAGCCTCTCACCATGGAGACAGAGCAGGGGAGGGGCCTGTCACCATGGAGACAGAGCGGGGGAGGGGACTGTCACCATGGAGACAGAGCGGGGGAGGGGCCTCTCACCATGGAGACAGAGCGGGGGAGGAGCCTGTCACCATGGATACAGAACGGGGGAGGGGCCTCTCACCATGGAGACAGAGCGGGGGAGGGGCCTCTCACCATGGAGACAGAGCGGGGGAGGGGCCTCTCACCATGGAGACAGAGCGGGGGAGGAGCCTGTCACCATGGATACAGAACGGGGGAGGGGCCTCTCACCATGGAGACAGAGCGGGGGAGGGGCCTCTCACCATGGAGACAGAGCGGGGGAGGGGCCTCTCACCATGGAGACAGAGCGGGGGAGGGGACTGTCACCATGGAGACAGAGCGGGGGAGGGGCCTGTCACCATGGAGACAGAGCGGGGGAGGGGCCTCTCACCATGGAGACAGAGCGGGGGAGGGGACTGTCACCATGGAGACAGAGCGGGGGAGGGGCCTCTCACCATGGAGACAGAGCGGGGGAGGGGACTGTCACCATGGAGACAGAGCGGGGGAGGGGCCTCTCACCATGGAGACAGAGCGGGGGAGGGGCCTCTCACCATGGAGACAAAGCGGG
>NW_027141860.1:0-57745 GCF_036365525.1 Heterodontus francisci | reverse complement strand
TAAAACTCTGAAAATCGGCCGAAAATCTCAAACTGAATCAATCCGACTTCAAAACTCTCAAAATCGGCCAAGAATCTCACACTGAATCAATCAGACCTCAAAACTCTCAAAATCGGCCGAAAATCTCAACCTGAATCAATCAGACTTCAAAACTCTCAAAAACGGCCGAAAAACTCAAACTGAATCAATCAGACTTCAAAACTCTCAAAATCGGCCGAAAATCTCAAACTGAATCAATCAGACTTCAAAACTCTCAAAATCGGCCAAGAATCTCAAACTGAATCAATCAGACTTCAAAACTCTCAAAATCGGCCAAAAAACTCAAACTGAACCAATCAGACTTCAAAACTCTCAAAATCGGCCGAAAATCTCAAACTGAATCAATCAGACTTCAAAACTCTCAAAATCGGCCAAAAAACTCAAACTGAATCAATCAGACTTCAAAACTCTCAAAATCGGCCGAAAATCTCAAACTGAATCAATCAGACCTCAAAACTCTCAAAAACGGCCGAAAAACTCAAACTGAATCAATCAGACTTCAAAACTCTCAAAATCGGCCGAAAATCTCAAACTGAATCAATCAGACTTCAAAACTCTCAAAATCGGCCAAGAATCTCAAACTGAATCAATCAGACTTCAAAACTCTCAAAATCGGCCAAGAATCTCAAACTGAATCAATCAGACCTCAAAACTCTCAAAATCGGCCAAGAATCTCAAACTGAATCAATCAGACTTCAAAACTCTCAAAATCGGCCAAGAATCTCAAACTGAATCAATTAGACCTCAAAACTCTCAAAATCGGCCAAGAATCTCAAACTGAATCAATCAGACTTCAAAACTCTCAAAATCGGCCAAAAAACTCAAACTGAATCAATCAGACTTCAAAACTCTAAAAATCGGCCGAAAATCTCAAACTGAATCAATCAGAGTTCAAAACTCTCAAAATCGGCCAAAAATCTCAAACTGAACCGATCAGACTTCAAAACTCTCAAAATCGGCCGAAAATCTCAAACTGAATCAATCAGACTTCAAAACTCTCAAAATCGGCCGAAAATCTCAAACTGAATCAATCCGACTTCAAAACTCTCAAAATCGGCCAAGAATCTCAAACTGAATCAATCAGACCTCAAAACTCTCAAAATCGGCCGAAAATCTCAAACTGAATCAATCAGACTTCAAAACTCTCAAAATCGGCCGAAAATCTCAAACTGAATCAATCAGACTTCAAAACTCTCGAAATCGGCCAAAAAACTCAAACTGAATCGATCAGACTTCAAAACTCTGAAAATCGGCCGAAAATCTCAAACTGAATCAATCAGACTTCAAAACTCTCAAAATCGGCCAAGAATCTCAAACTGAATCAATCAGACCTCAAAACTCTCAAAATCGGCCGAAAATCTCAAACTGAATCGATCAGACTTCAAAACTCTCAAAATCGGCCGAAAATCTCAACCTGAATCAATCAGACTTCAAAACTCTCAAAAACGGCCGAAAAACTCAAACTGAATCAATCAGACTTCAAAACTCTCAAAATCGGCAGAAAATCTCAACCTGAATCAATCAGACTTCAAAACTCTCAAAATCGGCCGAAAATCTCAAACTGAATCAATCCGACTTCAAAACTCTCAAAATCGGCCAAGAATCTCAAACTGAATCAATCAGACCTCAAAACTCTCAAAATCGGCCAAGAATCTCAAACTGAATCAATTAGACCTCAAAACTCTCAAAATCGGCCAAGAATCTCAAACTGAATCAATCAGACTTCAAAACTCTCAAAATCGGCCAAAAAACTCAAACTGAATCAATCAGACTTCAAAACTCTAAAAATCGGCCGAAAATCTCAAACTGAATCAATCAGACTTCAAAACTCTCAAAATCGGCCAAAAATCTCAAACTGAACCGATCAGACTTCAAAACTCTCAAAATCGGCCGAAAATCTCAAACTGAATCAATCAGACTTCAAAACTCTCAAAATCGGCCGAAAATCTCAAACTGAATCAATCCGACTTCAAAACTCTCAAAATCGGCCAAGAATCTCAAACTGAATCAATCAGACCTCAAAACTCTCAAAATCGGCCGAAAATCTCAAACTGAATCAATCAGACTTCAAAACTCTCAAAATCGGCCGAAAATCTCAAACTGAATCAATCAGACTTCAAAACTCTCGAAATCGGCCAAAAAACTCAAACTGAATCGATCAGACTTCAAAACTCTGAAAATCGGCCGAAAATCTCAAACTGAATCAATCAGACTTCAAAACTCTCAAAATCGGCCAAGAATCTCAAACTGAATCAATCAGACCTCAAAACTCTCAAAATCGGCCGAAAATCTCAAACTGAATCGATCAGACTTCAAAACTCTCAAAATCGGCCGAAAATCTCAACCTGAATCAATCAGACTTCAAAACTCTCAAAAACGGCCGAAAAACTCAAACTGAATCAATCAGACTTCAAAACTCTCAAAATCGGCAGAAAATCTCAACCTGAATCAATCAGACTTCAAAACTCTCAAAATCGGCCGAAAATCTCAAACTGAATCAATCCGACTTCAAAACTCTCAAAATCGGCCAAGAATCTCAACTGAATCAATCAGACTTCAAAACTCAAATCGGCCAAAAAACTCAAACTGAATCAATCAGACTTCAAAACTCTCAAAATCGGCCAAGAATCTCAAACTGAATCAATCAGACCTCAAAACTCTCGAAATCGGCCAAAAAACTCAAACTGAATCGATCAGACTTCAAAACTCTGAAAATCGGCCGAAAATCTCAAACTGAATCAATCCGACTTCAAAACTCTCAAAATCGGCCAAGAATCTCACACTGAATCAATCAGACCTCAAAACTCTCAAAATCGGCCGAAAATCTCAAACTGAATCGATCAGACTTCAAAACTCTCAAATCGGCCGAAAATCTCAACCTGAATCAATCAGACTTCAAAACTCTCAAAAACGGCCGAAAAACTCAAACTGAATCAATCAGACTTCAAAACTCTCAAAATCGGCCGAAAATCTCAAACTGAATCAATCAGACTTCAAAACTCTCAAAATCGGCCAAGAATCTCAAACTGAATCAATCAGACTTCAAAACTCTCAAAATCGGCCAAAAAACTCAAACTGAATCAATCAGACTTCAAAACTCTCAAAATCGGCCGAAAATCTCAAACTGAATCAATCAGACTTCAAAACTCTCAAAATCGGCCAAAAAACTCAAACTGAATCAATCAGACTTCAAAAC
This sequence comes from Heterodontus francisci, assembly GCF_036365525.1. Classification (NCBI taxonomy): domain Eukaryota; kingdom Metazoa; phylum Chordata; class Chondrichthyes; order Heterodontiformes; family Heterodontidae; genus Heterodontus; species Heterodontus francisci. The sequence goes on along the minus strand of NW_027141860.1, from coordinate 54,510 downwards.
TCTCAAAATCGGCCGAAAATCTCAAACTGAATCAATCAGACCTCAAAACTCTCAAAAACGGCCGAAAAACTCAAACTGAATCAATCAGACTTCAAAACTCTCAAAATCGGCCGAAAATCTCAAACTGAATCAATCAGACTTCAAAACTCTCAAAATCGGCCAAGAATCTCAAACTGAATCAATCAGACTTCAAAACTCTCAAAATCGGCCAAGAATCTCAAACTGAATCAATCAGACCTCAAAACTCTCAAAATCGGCCAAGAATCTCAAACTGAATCAATCAGACTTCAAAACTCTCTAAATCGGCCGAAAATCTCAAACTGAATCAATCAGACTTCAAAACTCTCAAAATCGGCCAAGAATCTCAAACTGAATCAATCAGACTTCAAAACTCTCAAAATCGGCCAAGAATCTCAAACTGAATCAATCAGACCTCAAAACTCTCAAAATCGGCCAAGAATCTCAAACTGAATCAATCAGACTTCAAAACTCTCAAAATCGGCCAAGAATCTCAAACTGAATCAATTAGACCTCAAAACTCTCAAAATCGGCCAAGAATCTCATAAACTGAATCAATCAGACTTCAAAACTCTCAAAATCGGCCAAAAAACTCAAACTGAATCAATCAGACTTCAAAACTCTCAAAATCGGCCGAAAATCTCAAACTGAATCAATCAGACTTCAAAACTCTCAAAATCGGCCAAAAATCTCAAACTGAACCGATCAGACTTCAAAACTCTCAAAATCGGCCGAAAATCTCAAACTGAATCAATTAGACCTCAAAACTCTCAAAATCGGCCAAGAATCTCAAACTGAATCAATCAGACTTCAAAACTCTCAAAATCGGCCAAAAAACTCAAACTGAATCAATCAGACTTCAAAACTCTCAAAATCGGCCAAGAATCTCAAACTGAATCAATCAGACTTCAAAACTCTCAAAATCGGCCAAGAATCTCAAACTGAATCAATCAGACTTCAAAACTCTCAAAATCGGCCAAGAATCTCAAACTGAATCAATCAGACTTCAAACTCTCAAAATCGGCCAAGAATCTCAAACTGAATCAATTAGACCTCAAAACTCTCAAAATCGGCCAAGAATCTCAAACTGAATCAATCAGACTTCAAAACTCTCAAAATCGGCCAAGAATCTCAAACTGAATCAATCAGACTTCAAAACTCTCAAAATCGGCCAAGAATCTCAAACTGAATCAATCAGACCTCAAAACTCTCAAAATCGGCCAAGAATCTCAAACTGAATCAATCAGACTTCAAAACTCTCAAAATCGGCCAAGAATCTCAAACTGAATCAATTAGACCTCAAAACTCTCAAAATCGGCCAAGAATCTCAAACTGAATCAATCAGACTTCAAAACTCTCAAAATCGGCCAAAAACTCAAACTGAATCAATCAGACTTCAAAACTCTCAAAATCGGCCGAAAATCTCAAACTGAATCAATCAGACTTCAAAACTCTCAAAATCGGCCAAAAAACTCAAACTGAATCAATCAGACTTCAAAACTCTCAAAATCGGCCGAAAATCTCAAACTGAATCAATCAGACTTCAAAACTCTCAAAATCTGCCCAGAATCTCAAACTGAATCAATCAGACCTCAAAACTCTCAAAATCGGCCAAAAATCTCAAACTGAACCGATCAGACTTCAAAACTCTCAAAATCGGCCGAAAATCTCAAACTGAATCAATCAGACCTCAAAACTCTCAAAATCGGCCAAGAATCTCAAACTGAATCAATCAGACCTCAAAACTCTCAAAAACGGCCGAAAAACTCAAACTGAATCAATCAGACTTCAAAACTCTCAAAATCGGCCGAAAATCTCAAACTGAATCAATCAGACTTCAAAACTCTCAAAATCGGCCAAGAATCTCAAACTGAATCAATCAGACTTCAAAACTCTCAAAATCGGCCAAGAATCTCAAACTGAATCAATCAGACCTCAAAACTCTCAAAATCGGCCAAGAATCTCAAACTGAATCAATCAGACTTCAAAACTCTCAAAATCGGCCAAGAATCTCAAACTGAATCAATTAGACCTCAAAACTCTCAAAATCGGCCAAGAATCTCAAACTGAATCAATCAGACTTCAAAACTCTCAAAATCGGCCAAAAAACTCAAACTGAATCAATCAGACTTCAAAACTCTAAAACTCGGCCGAAAATCTCAAACTGAATCAATCAGACTTCAAAACTCTCAAAATCGGCCAAAAATCTCAAACTGAACCGATCAGACTTCAAAACTCTCAAAATCGGCCGAAAATCTCAAACTGAATCAATTAGACCTCAAAACTCTCAAAATCGGCCGAAAATCTCAAACTGAATCAATCAGACTTCAAAACTCTCAAAATCGGCCAAGAATCTCAAACTGAATCAATCAGACCTCAAAACTCTCAAAATCGGCCAAGAATCTCAAACTGAATCAATCAGACTTCAAAACTCTCAAAATCGGCCAAAAAACTCAAACTGAATCAATCAGACTTCAAAACTCTCAAAATCGGCCAAGAATCTCAAACTGAATCAATCAGACCTCAAAACTCTCAAAATCGGCCAAGAATCTCAAACTGAATCAATCAGACCTCAAAACTCTCAAAATCGGCCGAAAATCTCAAACTGAATCAATCCGACTTCAAAACTCTCAAAATCGGCCAAGAATCTCAAACTGAATCAATCAGACCTCAAAACTCTCAAAATCGGCCGAAAATCTCAAACTGAATCAATCAGACTTCAAAACTCTCAAAATCGGCCGAAAATCGCAAACTGAATCAATCAGACTTCAAAACTCTCGAAATCGGCCAAAAAACTCAAACTGAATCGATCAGACTTCAAAACTCTGAAAATCGGCCGAAAATCTCAAACTGAATCAATCCGACTTCAAAACTCTCAAAATCGGCCAAGAATCTCAAACTGAATCAATCAGACCTCAAAACTCTCAAAATCGGCCGAAAATCTCAAACTGAATCAATCCGACTTCAAAACTCTCAAAATCGGCCAAGAATCTCAAACTGAATCAATCAGACCTCAAAACTCTCAAAATCGGCCGAAAATCTCAAACTGAATCGATCAGACTTCAAAACTCTCAAAATCGGCCGAAAATCTCAACCTGAATCAATCAGACTTCAAAACTCTCAAAAACGGCCGAAAAACTCAAACTGAATCAATCAGACTTCAAAACTCTCAAAATCGGCCGAAAATCTCAAACTGAATCAATCAGACTTCAAAACTCTCAAAATCGGCCAAAATCTCAAACTGAATCAATCAGACTTCAAAACTCTCAAAATCGGCCAAGAATCTCAAACTGAATCAATCAGACCTCAAAACTCTCAAAATCGGCCAAGAATCTCAAACTGAATCAATCAGACTTCAAAACTCTCAAAATCGGCCAAGAATCTCAAACTGAATCAATTAGACCTCAAAACTCTCAAAATCGGCCAAGAATCTCAAACTGAATCAATCAGACTTCAAAACTCTCAAAATCGGCCAAAAAACTCAAACTGAATCAATCAGACTTCAAAACTCTCAAAATCGGCCGAAAATCTCAAACTGAATCAATCAGACTTCAAAACTCTCAAAATCGGCCAAAAATCTCAAACTGAACCGATCAGACTTCAAAACTCTCAAAATCGGCCGAAAATCTCAAACTGAATCAATTAGACCTCAAAACTCTCAAAATCGGCCAAGAATCTCAAACTGAATCAATCAGACTTCAAAACTCTCAAAATCGGCCAAAAAACTCAAACTGAATCAATCAGACTTCAAAACTCTCAAAATCGGCCAAGAATCTCAAACTGAATCAATCAGACTTCAAAACTCTCAAAATCGGCCAAGAATCTCAAACTGAATCAATCAGACCTCAAAACTCTCAAAATCGGCCAAGAATCTCAAACTGAATCAATCAGACTTCAAAACTCTCAAAATCGGCCAAGAATCTCAAACTGAATCAATTAGACCTCAAAACTCTCAAAATCGGCCAAGAATCTCAAACTGAATCAATCAGACTTCAAAACTCTCAAAATCGGCCAAAAAACTCAAACTGAATCAATCAGACTTCAAAACTCTCAAAATCGGCCGAAAATCTCAAACTGAATCAATCAGACTTCAAAACTCTCAAAATCGGCCAAAAAACTCAAACTGAATCAATCAGACTTCAAAACTCTCAAAATCGGCCGAAAATCTCAAACTGAATCGATCAGACTTCAAAACTCTCAAAATCTGCCCAGAATCTCAAACTGAATCAATCAGACCTCAAAACTCTCAAAATCGGCCAAAAATCTCAAACTGAACCGATCAGACTTCAAAACTCTCAAAATCGGCCGAAAATCTCAAACTGAATCAATCAGACCTCAAAACTCTCAAAATCGGCCAAGAATCTCAAACTGAATCAATCAGACCTCAAAACTCTCAAAAACGGCCGAAAAACTCAAACTGAATCAATCAGACTTCAAAACTCTCAAAATCGGCCGAAAATCTCAAACTGAATCAATCAGACTTCAAAACTCTCAAAATCGGCCAAGAATCTCAAACTGAATCAATCAGACTTCAAAACTCTCAAAATCGGCCAAGAATCTCAAACTGAATCAATCAGACCTCAAAACTCTCAAAATCGGCCAAGAATCTCAAACTGAATCAATCAGACTTCAAAACTCTCAAAATCGGCCAAGAATCTCAAACTGAATCAATTAGACCTCAAAACTCTCAAAATCGGCCAAGAATCTCAAACTGAATCAATCAGACTTCAAAACTCTCAAAATCGGCCAAAAAACTCAAACTGAATCAATCAGACTTCAAAACTCTAAAAATCGGCCGAAAATCTCAAACTGAATCAATCAGACTTCAAAACTCTCAAAATCGGCCAAAAATCTCAAACTGAACCGATCAGACTTCAAAACTCTCAAAATCGGCCGAAAATCTCAAACTGAATCAATTAGACCTCAAAACTCTCAAAATCGGCCAAGAATCTCAAACTGAATCAATCAGACTTCAAAACTCTCAAAATCGGCCAAAAAACTCAAACTGAATCAATCAGACTTCAAAACTCTCAAAATCGGCCAAGAATCTCAAACTGAATCAATTAGACCTCAAAACTCTCAAAATCGGCCAAGAATCTCAAACTGAATCAATCAGACCTCAAAACTCTCAAAATCGGCCAAGAATCTCAAACTGAATCAATCAGACTTCAAAACTCTCAAAATCGGCCAAGAATCTCAAACTGAATCAATTAGACCTCAAAACTCTCAAAATCGGCCAAGAATCTCAAACTGAATCAATCAGACTTCAAAACTCTCAAAATCGGCCAAAAAACTCAAACTGAATCAATCAGACTTCAAAACTCTCAAAATCGGCCGAAAATCTCAAACTGAATCAATCAGACTTCAAAACTCTCAAAATCGGCCAAAAAACTCAAACTGAATCAATCAGACTTCAAAACTCTCAAAATCGGCCGAAAATCTCAAACTGAATCAATCAGACTTCAAAACTCTCAAAATCTGCCCAGAATCTCAAACTGAATCAATCAGACCTCAAAACTCTCAAAATCGGCCAAAAATCTCAAACTGAACCGATCAGACTTCAAAACTCTCAAAATCGGCCGAAAATCTCAAACTGAATCAATCAGACCTCAAAACTCTCAAAATCGGCCAAGAATCTCAAACTGAATCAATCAGACCTCAAAACTCTCAAAACGGCCGAAAAACTCAAACTGAATCAATCAGACTTCAAAACTCTCAAAATCGGCCGAAAATCTCAAACTGAATCAATCAGACTTCAAAACTCTCAAAATCGGCCAAAAATCTCAAACTGAACCGATCAGACTTCAAAACTCTCAAAATCGGCCGAAAATCTCAAACTGAATCAATTAGACCTCAAAACTCTCAAAATCGGCCAAGAATCTCAAACTGAATCAATCAGACTTCAAAACTCTCAAAATCGGCCAAAAAACTCAAACTGAATCAATCAGACTTCAAAACTCTCAAAATCGGCCAAGAATCTCAAACTGAATCAATCAGACTTCAAAACTCTCAAAATCGGCCAAGAATCTCAAACTGAATCAATCAGACCTCAAAACTCTCAAAATCGGCCAAGAATCTCAAACTGAATCAATCAGACTTCAAAACTCTCAAAATCGGCCAAGAATCTCAAACTGAATCAATTAGACCTCAAAACTCTCAAAATCGGCCAAGAATCTCAAACTGAATCAATCAGACTTCAAAACTCTCAAAATCGGCCAAAAAACTCAAACTGAATCAATCAGACTTCAAAACTCTCAAAATCGGCCGAAAATCTCAAACTGAATCAATCAGACTTCAAAACTCTCAAAATCGGCCAAAAAACTCAAACTGAATCAATCAGACTTCAAAACTCTCAAAATCGGCCGAAAATCTCAAACTGAATCGATCAGACTTCAAAACTCTCAAAATCTGCCCAGAATCTCAAACTGAATCAATCAGACCTCAAAACTCTCAAAATCGGCCAAAAATCTCAAACTGAACCGATCAGACTTCAAAACTCTCAAAATCGGCCGAAAATCTCAAACTGAATCAATCAGACCTCAAAACTCTCAAAATCGGCCAAGAATCTCAAACTGAATCAATCAGACCTCAAAACTCTCAAAAACGGCCGAAAAACTCAAACTGAATCAATCAGACTTCAAAACTCTCAAAATCGGCCGAAAATCTCAAAACTGAATCAATCAGACTTCAAAACTCTCAAAATCGGCCAAGAATCTCAAACTGAATCAATCAGACTTCAAAACTCTCAAAATCGGCCAAGAATCTCAAACTGAATCAATCAGACTTCAAAACTCTCAAAATCGGCCAAGAATCTCAAACTGAATCAATTAGACCTCAAAACTCTCAAAATCGGCCAAGAATCTCAAACTGAATCAATCAGACCTCAAAACTCTCAAAATCGGCCGAAAATCTCAAACTGAATCGATCAGACTTCAAAACTCTCAAAATCTGCCCAGAATCTCAAACTGAATCAATCAGACCTCAAAACTCTCAAAATCGGCCAAAAATCTCAAACTGAACCGATCAGACTTCAAAACTCTCAAAATCGGCCGAAAATCTCAAACTGAATCAATCAGACCTCAAAACTCTCAAAATCGGCCAAGAATCTCAAACTGAATCAATCAGACCTCAAAACTCTCAAAACGGCCGAAAAACTCAAACTGAATCAATCAGACTTCAAAACTCTCAAAATCGGCCGAAAATCTCAAACTGAATCAATCAGACTTCAAAACTCTCAAAATCGGCCAAGAATCTCAAACTGAATCAATCAGACTTCAAAACTCTCAAAATCGGCCAAGAATCTCAAACTGAATCAATCAGACTTCAAAACTCTCAAAATCGGCAAGAATCTCAAACTGAATCAATTAGACCTCAAAACTCTCAAAATCGGCCAAGAATCTCAAACTGAATCAATCAGACCTCAAAACTCTCAAAATCGGCCAAGAATCTCAAACTGAATCAATCAGACTTCAAAACTCTCAAAATCGGCCAAGAATCTCAAACTGAATCAATTAGACCTCAAAACTCTCAAAATCGGCCAAGAATCTCAAACTGAATCAATCAGACTTCAAAACTCTCAAAATCGGCCAAAAACACTCAAACTGAATCAATCAGACTTCAAAACTCTCAAAATCGGCCAAAAATCTCAAACTGAATCAATCAGACTTCAAAACTCTCAAAATCGGCCAAAAAACCTCAAACTGAATCAATCAGACTTCAAAACTCTCAAAATCGGCCGAAAATCTCAAACTGAATCAATCAGACTTCAAAACTCTCAAAATCTGCCCAGAATCTCAAACTGAATCAATCAGACCTCAAAACTCTCAAAATCGGCCAAAAATCTCAAACTGAACCGATCAGACTTCAAAACTCTCAAAATCGGCCGAAAATCTCAAACTGAATCAATCAGACCTCAAAACTCTCAAAATCGGCCAAGAATCTCAAACTGAATCAATCAGACCTCAAAACTCTCAAAAACGGCCGAAAAAACTCAAACTGAATCAATCAGACTTCAAAACTCTCAAAATCGGCCGAAAATCTCAAACTGAATCAATCAGACTTCAAAACTCTCAAAATCGGCCAAGAATCTCAAACTGAATCAATCAGACTTCAAAACTCTCAAATCGGCCAAGAATCTCAAACTGAATCAATCAGACCTCAAAACTCTCAAAATCGGCCAAGAATCTCAAACTGAATCAATCAGACTTCAAAACTCTCAAAATCGGCCAAGAATCTCAAACTGAATCAATTAGACCTCAAAACTCTCAAAATCGGCCAAGAATCTCAAACTGAATCAATCAGACTTCAAAACTCTCAAAATCGGCCCAAAAAACTCAAACTGAATCAATCAGACTTCAAAACTCTAAAAATCGGCCGAAAATCTCAACTGAATCAATCAGACTTCAAAACTCTCAAAATCGGCCAAAAATCTCAAACTGAACCGATCAGACTTCAAAACTCTCAAAATCGGCCGAAAATCTCAAACTGAATCAATTAGACCTCAAAACTCTCAAAATCGGCCGAAAATCTCAAACTGAATCAATCAGACTTCAAAACTCTCAAAATCGGCCAAGAATCTCAACTGAATCAATCAGACCTCAAAACTCTCAAAATCGGCCAAGAATCTCAAACTGAATCAATCAGACTTCAAAACTCTCAAAATCGGCCAAAAAACTCAAACTGAATCAATCAGACTTCAAAACTCTCAAAATCGGCCAAGAATCTCAAACTGAATCAATCAGACCTCAAAAACTCTCAAAATCGGCCAAGAATCTCAAACTGAATCAATCAGACCTCAAAACTCTCAAAATCGGCCGAAAATCTCAAACTGAATCAATCCGACTTCAAAACTCTCAAAATCGGCCAAGAATCTCAAACTGAATCAATCAGACCTCAAAACTCTCAAAATCGGCCGAAAATCTCAAACTGAATCAATCAGACTTCAAAACTCTCAAAATCGGCCAAGAATCTCAAACTGAATCAATCAGACTTCAAAACTCTCAAAATCGGCCGAAAATCTCAAACTGAATCGATCAGACTTCAAAACTCTCAAAATCTGCCCAGAATCTCAAACTGAATCAATCAGACCTCAAAACTCTCCAAAATCGGCCAAAAATCTCAAACTGAACCGATCAGACTTCAAAACTCTCAAAATCGGCCAAGAATCTCAAACTGAATCAATCAGACCTCAAAACTCTCAAAATCGGCCAAGAATCTCAAACTGAATCATCAGACTTCAAAACTCTCAAAATCGGCCGAAAATCTCAAACTGAATCAATCAGACTTCAAAACTCTCAAAATCGGCCAAAAATCTCAAACTGAACCGATCAGACTTCAAAACTCTCAAAATCGGCCGAAAATCTCAAACTGAATCAATCAGACTTCAAAACTCTCGAAATCGGCCAAAAAACTCAAACTGAATCGATCAGACTTCAAAACTCTGAAAATCGGTCGAAAATCTCAAACTGAATCAATCCGACTTCAAAACTCTCAAAATCGGCCAAGAATCTCAAACTGAATCAATCAGACCTCAAAACTCTCAAAATCGGCCGAAAATCTCAAACTGAATCAATCCGACTTCAAAACTCTCAAAATCGGCCAAGAATCTCAAACTGAATCAATCAGACCTCAAAACTCTCAAAATCGGCCGAAAATCTCAAACTGAACCGATCAGACTTCAAAACTCTCAAAATCGGCCGAAAATCTCAAACTGAATCAATTAGACCTCAAAACTCTCAAAATCGGCCAAGAATCTCAAACTGAATCAATCAGACTTCAAAACTCTCAAAATCGGCCAAGAATCTCAACCTGAATCAATCAGACTTCAAAACTCTCAAAAACGGCCGAAAAACTCAAACTGAATCAATCAGACTTCAAAACTCTCAAAATCGGCCGAAAATCTCAAACTGAATCAATCAGACTTCAAAACTCTCAAAATCGGCCAAGAATCTCAAACTGAATCAATCAGACTTCAAAACTCTCAAAATCGGCCAAGAATCTCAAACTGAATCAATCAGACCTCAAAACTCTCAAAATCGGCCAAGAATCTCAAACTGAATCAATCAGACTTCAAAACTCTCAAAATCGGCCAAGAATCTCAAACTGAATCAATCAGACCTCAAAACTCTCAAAATCGGCCAAGAATCTCAAACTGAATCAATCAGACTTCAAAACTCTCAAAATCGGCCAAGAATCTCAAACTGAATCAATTAGACCTCAAAACTCTCAAAATCGGCCAAGAATCTCAAACTGAATCAATCAGACTTCAAAACTCTCAAAATCGGCCAAAAAACTCAAACTGAATCAATCAGACTTCAAAACTCTAAAAATCGGCCGAAAATCTCAAACTGAATCAATCAGACTTCAAAACTCTCAAAATCGGCCAAAAATCTCAAACTGAACCGATCAGACTTCAAAACTCTCAAAATCGGCCGAAAATCTCAAACTGAATCAATTAGACCTCAAAACTCTCAAAATCGGCCAAGAATCTCAAACTGAATCAATCAGACTTCAAAACTCTCAAAATCGGCCAAAAAACTCAAACTGAATCAATCAGACTTCAAAACTCTCAAAATCGGCCAAGAATCTCAAACTGAATCAATCAGACTTCAAAACTCTCAAAATCGGCCAAGAATCTCAAACTGAATCAATCAGACCTCAAAACTCTCAAAATCGGCCAAGAATCTCAAACTGAATCAATCAGACTTCAAAACTCTCAAAATCGGCCGAAAATCTCAAACTGAATCAATCAGACTTCAAAACTCTCAAAATCGGCCAAAAATCTCAAACTGAACCGATCAGACTTCAAAACTCTCAAAATCGGCCGAAAATCTCAAACTGAATCAATCAGACTTCAAAACTCTCGAAATCGGCCAAAAAACTCAAACTGAATCGATCAGACTTCAAAACTCTGAAAATCGGTCGAAAATCTCAAACTGAATCAATCCGACTTCAAAACTCTCAAAATCGGCCAAGAATCTCAAACTGAATCAATCAGACCTCAAAACTCTCAAAATCGGACGAAAATCTCAAACTGAATCAATCCGACTTCAAAACTCTCAAAATCGGCCAAGAATCTCAAACTGAATCAATCAGACCTCAAAACTCTCAAAATCGGCCGAAAATCTCAAACTGAACCGATCAGACTTCAAAACTCTCAAAATCGGCCGAAAATCTCAAACTGAATCAATTAGACCTCAAAACTCTCAAAATCGGCCAAGAATCTCAAACTGAATCAATCAGACTTCAAAACTCTCAAAATCGGCCAAGAATCTCAACCTGAATCAATCAGACTTCAAAACTCTCAAAAACGGCCGAAAAACTCAAACTGAATCAATCAGACTTCAAAACTCTCAAAATCGGCCGAAAATCTCAAACTGAATCAATCAGACTTCAAAACTCTCAAAATCGGCCAAGAATCTCAAACTGAATCAATCAGACTTCAAAACTCTCAAAATCGGCCAAGAATCTCAAACTGAATCAATCAGACCTCAAAACTCTCAAAATCGGCCAAGAATCTCAAACTGAATCAATCAGACTTCAAAACTCTCAAAATCGGCCAAGAATCTCAAACTGAATCAATTAGACCTCAAAACTCTCAAAATCGGCCAAGAATCTCAAACTGAATCAATCAGACTTCAAAACTCTCAAAATCGGCCAAAAAACTCAAACTGAATCAATCAGACTTCAAAACTCTCAAAATCGGCCGAAAATCTCAAACTGAATCAATTAGACCTCAAAACTCTCAAAATCGGCCAAGAATCTCAAACTGAATCAATCAGACTTCAAAACTCTCAAAATCGGCCAAAAAACTCAAACTGAATCAATCAGACTTCAAAACTCTCAAAATCTGCCCAGAATCTCAAACTGAATCAATCAGACCTCAAAACTCTCAAAATCGGCCAAAAATCTCAAACTGAACCGATCAGACTTCAAAACTCTCAAAATCGGCCGAAAATCTCAAACTGAATCAATCAGACCTCAAAACTCTCAAAATCGGCCAAAAATCTCAAACTGAACCGATCAGACTTCAAAACTCTCAAAATCGGCCAAGAATCTCAAACTGAATCAATCAGACCTCAAAACTCTCAAAATCGGCCGAAAATCTCAAACTGAATCAATCAGACTTCAAAACTCTCAAAATCGGCCGAAAATCTCAAACTGAATCAATCAGACTTCAAAACTCTCGAAATCGGCCAAAAAACTCAAACTGAATCGATCAGACTTCAAAACTCTGAAAATCGGCCGAAAATCTCAAACTGAATCAATCCGACTTCAAAACTCTCAAAATCGGCCAAGAATCTCAAACTGAATCAATCAGACCTCAAAACTCTCAAAATCGGCCGAAAATCTCAAACTGAATCAATTAGACCTCAAAACTCTCAAAATCGGCCAAGAATCTCAAACTGAATCAATCAGACTTCAAAACTCTCAAAATCGGCCAAGAATCTCAAACTGAATCAATCAGACCTCAAAACTCTCAAAATCGGCCGAAAATCTCAAACTGAATCAATCAGACTTCAAAACTCTCAAAATCGGCCGAAAATCTCAAACTGAATCAATTAGACCTCAAAACTCTCAAAATCGGCCAAGAATCTCAAACTGAATCAATCAGACTTCAAAACTCTCAAAATCGGCCAAGAATCTCAAACTGAATCAATCAGACCTCAAAACTCTCAAAATCGGCCAAGAATCTCAAACTGAATCAATCAGACTTCAAAACTCTCAAAATCGGCCGAAAATCTCAAACTGAATCAATCAGACTTCAAAACTCTCGAAATCGGCCAAAAAACTCAAACTGAATCGATCAGACTTCAAAACTCTGAAAATCGGCCGAAAATCTCAAACTGAATCAATCCGACTTCAAAACTCTCAAAATCGGCCAAGAATCTCAAACTGAATCAATCAGACCTCAAAACTCTCAAAATCGGCCGAAAATCTCAAACTGAATCAATCCGACTTCAAAACTCTCAAAATCGGCCAAGAATCTCAAACTGAATCAATCAGACCTCAAAACTCTCAAAATCGGCCGAAAATCTCAAACTGAATCGATCAGACTTCAAAACTCTCAAAATCGGCCGAAAATCTCAACCTGAATCAATCAGACTTCAAAACTCTCAACAACGGCCGAAAAACTCAAACTGAATCAATCAGACTTCAAAACTCTCAAAATCGGCCGAAAATCTCAACTGAATCAATCAGACTTCAAAACTCTCAAAATCGGCCAAGAATCTCAAACTGAATCAATCAGACTTCAAAACTCTCAAAATCGGCCAAGAATCTCAAACTGAATCAATCAGACCTCAAAACTCTCAAAATCGGCCAAGAATCTCAAACTGAATCAATCAGACTTCAAAACTCTCAAAATCGGCCAAGAATCTCAAACTGAATCAATTAGACCTCAAAACTCTCAAATCGGCCAAGAATCTCAAACTGAATCAATCAGACTTCAAAACTCTCAAAATCGGCCAAAAAACTCAAACTGAATCAATCAGACTTCAAAACTCTCAAAATCGGCCGAAAATCTCAAACTGAATCAATCAGACTTCAAAACTCTCAAAATCGGCCGAAAATCTCAAACTGAATCAATCCGACTTCAAAACTCTCAAAATCTGCCCAGAATCTCAAACTGAATCAATCAGACCTCAAAACTCTCAAAATCGGCCGAAAATCTCAAACTGAATCAATCAGACTTCAAAACTCTCAAAATCGGCCGAAAATCTCAAACTGAATCAATCAGACTTCAAAACTCTCGAAATCGCCCAAAAAACTCAAACTGAATCGATCAGACTTCAAAACTCTGAAAATCGGCCGAAAATCTCAAACTGAATCAATCCGACTTCAAAACTCTCAAAATCGGCCAAGAATCTCAAACTGAATCAATCAGACCTCAAAACTCTCAAAATCGGCCGAAAATCTCAAACTGAATCAATCCGACTTCAAAACTCTCAAAATCGGCCAAGAATCTCAAACTGAATCAATCAGACCTCAAAACTCTCAAAATCGGCCGAAAATCTCAAACTGAATCGATCAGACTTCAAAACTCTCAAAATCGGCCGAAAATCTCAACCTGAATCAATCAGACTTCAAAACTCTCAAAAACGGCCGAAAAACTCAAACTGAATCAATCAGACTTCAAAACTCTCAAAATCGGCCGAAAATCTCAAACTGAATCAATCAGACTTCAAAACTCTCAAAATCGGCCGAAATCTCAAACTGAATCAATCAGACTTCAAAACTCTCAAAATCTGCCCAGAATCTCAAACTGAATCAATCAGACCTCAAAACTCTCAAATCGGCCAAAAATCTCAAACTGAACCGATCAGACTTCAAAACTCTCAAAATCGGCCGAAAATCTCAAACTGAATCAATTAGACCTCAAAACTCTCAAAATCGGCCAAGAATCTCAAACTGAATCAATCAGACTTCAAAACTCTCAAAATCGGCCAAAAAACTCAAACTGAATCAATCAGACTTCAAAACTCTCAAAATCGGCCGAAAATCTCAAACTGAATCAATCCGACTTCAAAACTCTCAAAATCTGCCCAGAATCTCAAACTGAATCAATCAGACCTCAAAACTCTCAAAATCGGCCAAGAATCTCAAACTGAATCAATCAGACCTCAAAACTCTCAAAATCGGCCAAGAATCTCAAACTGAATCAATCAGACTTCAAAACTCTCAAAGTCGGCCGAAAATCTCAAACTGAATCAATCAGACTTCAAAACTCTCAAAATCGGCCGAAAATCTCAAACTGAATCAATCAGACTTCAAAACTCTCAAAATCGTCCAAAAATCTCAAACTGAACCGATCAGACTTCAAAACTCTCAAAATCGGCCGAAAATCTCAAACTGAATCAATCAGACTTCAAAACTCTCAAAATCGGCCGAAAATCTCAAACTGAACCGATCAGACTTCAAAACTCTCAAAATCGGCCGAAAATCTCAAACTGAATCAATCAGACTTCAAAACTCTCAAAATCGGCGAAGAATCTCAAACTGAATCAATCAGACCTCAAAACTCTCAAAATCGGCCAAGAATCTCAAACTGAATCAATCAGACTTCAAAACTCTCAAAATCTGCCAAAAAACTCAAACTGAATCAATCAGACTTCAAAACTCTCAAAATCGGCCAAGAATCTCAAACTGAATCAATCAGACCTCAAAACTCTCAAAATCGGCCAAGAATCTCAAACTGAATCAATCAGACCTCAAAACTCTCAAAATCGGCCGAAAATCTCAAACTGAATCAATCCGACTTCAAAACTCTCAAAATCGGCCAAGAATCTCAAACTGAATCAATCAGACTTCAAAACTCTCAAAATCGGCCGAAAATCTCAAACTGAATCAATCAGACTTCAAAACTCTCAAAATCGGCCGAAAAATCTCAAACTGAATCAATCAGACTTCAAAACTCTCAAAATCGGCCGAAAATCTCAAACTGAATCAATCAGACTTCAAAACTCTCGAAATCGGCCAAAAAACTCAAACTGAATCGATCAGACTTCAAAACTCTGAAAATCGGCCGAAAATCTCAAACTGAATCAATCCGACTTCAAAACTCTCAAAATCGGCCAAGAATCTCAAACTGAATCAATCAGACCTCAAAACTCTCAAAATCGGCCGAAAATCTCAAACTGAATCAATCCGACTTCAAAACTCTCAAAATCGGCCAAGAATCTCAAACTGAATCAATCAGACCTCAAAACTCTCAAAATCGGCCGAAAATCTCAAACTGAATCGATCAGACTTCAAAACTCTCAAAATCGGCCGAAAATCTCAACCTGAATCAATCAGACTTCAAAACTCTCAAAAACGGCCGAAAAACTCAAACTGAATCAATCAGACTTCAAAACTCTCAAAATCGGCCGAAAATCTCAAACTGAATCAATCAGACTTCAAAACTCTCAAAATCGGCCAAGAATCTCAAACTGAATCAATCAGACTTCAAAACTCTCAAAATCGGCCAAGAATCTCAAACTGAATCAATCAGACCTCAAAACTCTCAAAATCGGCCAAGAATCTCAAACTGAATCAATCAGACCTCAAAACTCTCAAAATCGGCCGAAAATCTCAAACTGAATCAATTAGACCTCAAAACTCTCAAAATCGGCCAAGAATCTCAAACTGAATCAATCAGACTTCAAAACTCTCAAAATCGGCCAAGAATCTCAAACTGAATCAATCAGACCTCAAAACTCTCAAAATCGGCCGAAAATCTCAAACTGAATCAATCAGACTTCAAAACTCTCAAAATCGGCCGAAAATCTCAAACTGAATCAATTAGACCTCAAAACTCTCAAAATCGGCCAAGAATCTCAAACTGAATCAATCAGACTTCAAAACTCTCAAAATCGGCCAAGAATCTCAAACTGAATCAATCAGACCTCAAAACTCTCAAAATCGGCCAAGAATCTCAAACTGAATCAATCAGACTTCAAAACTCTCAAAATCGGCCGAAAATCTCAAACTGAATCAATCAGACTTCAAAACTCTCGAAATCGGCCAAAAAACTCAAACTGAATCGATCAGACTTCAAAACTCTGAAAATCGGCCGAAAATCTCAAACTGAATCAATCCGACTTCAAAACTCTCAAAATCGGCCAAGAATCTCAAACTGAATCAATCAGACCTCAAAACTCTCAAAATCGGCCGAAAATCTCAAACTGAATCAATCCGACTTCAAAACTCTCAAAATCGGCCAAGAATCTCAAACTGAATCAATCAGACCTCAAAACTCTCAAAATCGGCCGAAAATCTCAAACTGAATCGATCAGACTTCAAAACTCTCAAAATCGGCCGAAAATCTCAACCTGAATCAATCAGACTTCAAAACTCTCAACAACGGCCGAAAAACTCAAACTGAATCAATCAGACTTCAAAACTCTCAAAATCGGCCGAAAATCTCAAACTGAATCAATCAGACTTCAAAACTCTCAAAATCGGCCAAGAATCTCAAACTGAATCAATCAGACTTCAAAACTCTCAAAATCGGCCAAGAATCTCAAACTGAATCAATCAGACCTCAAAACTCTCAAAATCGGCCAAGAATCTCAAACTGAATCAATCAGACTTCAAAACTCTCAAAATCGGCCAAGAATCTCAAACTGAATCAATTAGACCTCAAAACTCTCAAAATCGGCCAAGAATCTCAAACTGAATCAATCAGACTTCAAAACTCTCAAAATCGGCCAAAAAACTCAAACTGAATCAATCAGACTTCAAAACTCTCAAAATCGGCCGAAAATCTCAAACTGAATCGATCAGACTTCAAAACTCTGAAAATCGGCCGAAAATCTCAAACTGAATCAATCCGACTTCAAAACTCTCAAAATCGGCCAAGAATCTCAAACTGAATCAATCAGACCTCAAAACTCTCAAAATCGGCCGAAAATCTCAAACTGAATCAATCCGACTTCAAAACTCTCAAAATCGGCCAAGAATCTCAAACTGAATCAATCAGACCTCAAAACTCTCAAAATCGGCCGAAAATCTCAAACTGAATCGATCAGACTTCAAAACTCTCAAAATCGGCCGAAAATCTCAACCTGAATCAATCAGACTTCAAAACTCTCAAAAACGGCCGAAAAACTCAAACTGAATCAATCAGACTTCAAAACTCTCAAAATCGGCCGAAAATCTCAAACTGAATCAATCAGACTTCAAAACTCTCAAAATCGGCCGAAAATCTCAAACTGAATCAATCAGACTTCAAAACTCTCAAAATCTGCCCAGAATCTCAAACTGAATCAATCAGACCTCAAAACTCTCAAAATCGGCCAAAAATCTCAAACTGAACCGATCAGACTTCAAAACTCTCAAAATCGGCCGAAAATCTCAAACTGAATCAATTAGACCTCAAAACTCTCAAAATCGGCCAAGAATCTCAAACTGAATCAATCAGACTTCAAAACTCTCAAAATCGGCCAAAAAACTCAAACTGAATCAATCAGACTTCAAAACTCTCAAAATCGGCCGAAAATCTCAAACTGAATCAATCCGACTTCAAAACTCTCAAAATCTGCCCAGAATCTCAAACTGAATCAATCAGACCTCAAAACTCTCAAAATCGGCCAAGAATCTCAAACTGAATCAATCAGACCTCAAAACTCTCAAAATCGGCCAAGAATCTCAAACTGAATCAATCAGACTTCAAAACTCTCAAAGTCGGCCGAAAATCTCAAACTGAATCAATCAGACTTCAAAACTCTCAAAATCGGCCGAAAATCTCAAACTGAATCAATCAGACTTCAAAACTCTCAAAATCGTCCAAAAATCTCAAACTGAACCGATCAGACTTCAAAACTCTCAAAATCGGCCGAAAATCTCAAACTGAATCAATCAGACTTCAAAACTCTCAAAATCGGCCGAAAATCTCAAACTGAACCGATCAGACTTCAAAACTCTCAAAATCGGCCGAAAATCTCAAACTGAATCAATCAGACTTCAAAACTCTCAAAATCGGCGAAGAATCTCAAACTGAATCAATCAGACCTCAAAACTCTCAAAATCGGCCAAGAATCTCAAACTGAATCAATCAGACTTCAAAACTCTCAAAATCGGCCAAAAAACTCAAACTGAATCAATCAGACTTCAAAACTCTCAAAATCGGCCAAGAATCTCAAACTGAATCAATCAGACCTCAAAACTCTCAAAATCGGCCAAGAATCTCAAACTGAATCAATCAGACCTCAAAACTCTCAAAATCGGCCGAAAATCTCAAACTGAATCAATCCGACTTCAAAACTCTCAAAATCGGCCAAGAATCTCAAACTGAATCAATCAGACTTCAAAACTCTCAAAATCGGCCGAAAATCTCAAACTGAATCAATCAGACTTCAAAACTCTCAAAATCGGCCGAAAATCTCAAACTGAATCAATCAGACTTCAAAACTCTCAAAATCGGCCGAAAATCTCAAACTGAATCAATCAGACTTCAAAACTCTCGAAATCGGCCAAAAAACTCAAACTGAATCGATCAGACTTCAAAACTCTGAAAATCGGCCGAAAATCTCAAACTGAATCAATCCGACTTCAAAACTCTCAAAATCGGCCAAGAATCTCAAACTGAATCAATCAGACCTCAAAACTCTCAAAATCGGCCGAAAATCTCAAACTGAATCAATCCGACTTCAAAACTCTCAAAATCGGCCAAGAATCTCAAACTGAATCAATCAGACCTCAAAACTCTCAAAATCGGCCGAAAATCTCAAACTGAATCGATCAGACTTCAAAACTCTCAAAATCGGCCGAAAATCTCAACCTGAATCAATCAGACTTCAAAACTCTCAAAAACGGCCGAAAAACTCAAACTGAATCAATCAGACTTCAAAACTCTCAAAATCGGCCGAAAATCTCAAACTGAATCAATCAGACTTCAAAACTCTCAAAATCGGCCAAGAATCTCAAACTGAATCAATCAGACTTCAAAACTCTCAAAATCGGCCAAGAATCTCAAACTGAATCAATCAGACCTCAAAACTCTCAAAATCGGCCAAGAATCTCAAACTGAATCAATCAGACCTCAAAACTCTCAAAATCGGCCGAAAATCTCAAACTGAATCAATTAGACCTCAAAACTCTCAAAATCGGCCAAGAATCTCAAACTGAATCAATCAGACTTCAAAACTCTCAAAATCGGCCAAGAATCTCAAACTGAATCAATCAGACCTCAAAACTCTCAAAATCGGCCGAAAATCTCAAACTGAATCAATCAGACTTCAAAACTCTCAAAATCGGCCGAAAATCTCAAACTGAATCAATTAGACCTCAAAACTCTCAAAATCGGCCAAGAATCTCAAACTGAATCAATCAGACTTCAAAACTCTCAAAATCGGCCAAGAATCTCAAACTGAATCAATCAGACCTCAAAACTCTCAAAATCGGCCAAGAATCTCAAACTGAATCAATCAGACTTCAAAACTCTCAAAATCGGCCGAAAATCTCAAACTGAATCAATCAGACTTCAAAACTCTCGAAATCGGCCAAAAAACTCAAACTGAATCGATCAGACTTCAAAACTCTGAAAATCGGCCGAAAATCTCAAACTGAATCAATCCGACTTCAAAACTCTCAAAATCGGCCAAGAATCTCAAACTGAATCAATCAGACCTCAAAACTCTCAAAATCGGCCGAAAATCTCAAACTGAATCAATCCGACTTCAAAACTCTCAAAATCGGCCAAGAATCTCAAACTGAATCAATCAGACCTCAAAACTCTCAAAATCGGCCGAAAATCTCAAACTGAATCGATCAGACTTCAAAACTCTCAAAATCGGCCGAAAATCTCAACCTGAATCAATCAGACTTCAAAACTCTCAACAACGGCCGAAAAACTCAAACTGAATCAATCAGACTTCAAAACTCTCAAAATCGGCCGAAAATCTCAAACTGAATCAATCAGACTTCAAAACTCTCAAAATCGGCCAAGAATCTCAAACTGAATCAATCAGACTTCAAAACTCTCAAAATCGGCCAAGAATCTCAAACTGAATCAATCAGACCTCAAAACTCTCAAAATCGGCCAAGAATCTCAAACTGAATCAATCAGACTTCAAAACTCTCAAAATCGGCCAAGAATCTCAAACTGAATCAATTAGACCTCAAAACTCTCAAAATCGGCCAAGAATCTCAAACTGAATCAATCAGACTTCAAAACTCTCAAAATCGGCCAAAAAACTCAAACTGAATCAATCAGACTTCAAAACTCTCAAAATCGGCCGAAAATCTCAAACTGAATCAATCAGACTTCAAAACTCTCAAAATCGGCCGAAAATCTCAAACTGAATCAATCCGACTTCAAAACTCTCAAAATCTGCCCAGAATCTCAAACTGAATCAATCAGACCTCAAAACTCTCAAAATCGGCCGAAAATCTCAAACTGAATCAATCAGACTTCAAAACTCTCAAAATCGGCCGAAAATCTCAAACTGAATCAATCAGACTTCAAAACTCTCGAAATCGCCCAAAAAACTCAAACTGAATCGATCAGACTTCAAAACTCTGAAAATCGGCCGAAAATCTCAAACTGAATCAATCCGACTTCAAAACTCTCAAAATCGGCCAAGAATCTCAAACTGAATCAATCAGACCTCAAAACTCTCAAAATCGGCCGAAAATCTCAAACTGAATCAATCCGACTTCAAAACTCTCAAAATCGGCCAAGAATCTCAAACTGAATCAATCAGACTTCAAAACTCTCAAAATCGGCCGAAAATCTCAAACTGAATCAATCAGACTTCAAAACTCTCAAAATCGGCCGAAAATCTCAAACTGAATCAATCAGACTTCAAAACTCTCAAAATCGGCCGAAAATCTCAAACTGAATCAATCAGACTTCAAAACTCTCGAAATCGGCCAAAAAACTCAAACTGAATCGATCAGACTTCAAAACTCTGAAAATCGGCCGAAAATCTCAAACTGAATCAATCCGACTTCAAAACTCTCAAAATCGGCCAAGAATCTCAAACTGAATCAATCAGACCTCAAAACTCTCAAAATCGGCCGAAAATCTCAAACTGAATCAATCCGACTTCAAAACTCTCAAAATCGGCCAAGAATCTCAAACTGAATCAATCAGACCTCAAAACTCTCAAAATCGGCCGAAAATCTCAAACTGAATCGATCAGACTTCAAAACTCTCAAAATCGGCCGAAAATCTCAACCTGAATCAATCAGACTTCAAAACTCTCAAAAACGGCCGAAAAACTCAAACTGAATCAATCAGACTTCAAAACTCTCAAAATCGGCCGAAAATCTCAAACTGAATCAATCAGACTTCAAAACTCTCAAAATCGGCCAAGAATCTCAAACTGAATCAATCAGACTTCAAAACTCTCAAAATCGGCCAAGAATCTCAAACTGAATCAATCAGACCTCAAAACTCTCAAAATCGGCCAAGAATCTCAAACTGAATCAATCAGACCTCAA
Source organism: Heterodontus francisci (assembly GCF_036365525.1). Classification (NCBI taxonomy): domain Eukaryota; kingdom Metazoa; phylum Chordata; class Chondrichthyes; order Heterodontiformes; family Heterodontidae; genus Heterodontus; species Heterodontus francisci. The sequence goes on along the minus strand of NW_027141860.1, from coordinate 32,565 downwards.
AACTCTCAAAATCGGCCGAAAATCTCAAACTGAATCAATTAGACCTCAAAACTCTCAAAATCGGCCAAGAATCTCAAACTGAATCAATCAGACTTCAAAACTCTCAAAATCGGCCAAGAATCTCAAACTGAATCAATCAGACCTCAAAACTCTCAAAATCGGCCGAAAATCTCAAACTGAATCAATCAGACTTCAAAACTCTCAAAATCGGCCGAAAATCTCAAACTGAATCAATTAGACCTCAAAACTCTCAAAATCGGCCAAGAATCTCAAACTGAATCAATCAGACTTCAAAACTCTCAAAATCGGCCAAGAATCTCAAACTGAATCAATCAGACCTCAAAACTCTCAAAATCGGCCAAGAATCTCAAACTGAATCAATCAGACTTCAAAACTCTCAAAATCGGCCGAAAATCTCAAACTGAATCAATCAGACTTCAAAACTCTCGAAATCGGCCAAAAAACTCAAACTGAATCAATCAGACTTCAAAACTCTCAAAATCGGCCAAGAATCTCAAACTGAATCAATCAGACCTCAAAACTCTCAAAATCGGCCAAGAATCTCAAACTGAATCAATCAGACCTCAAAACTCTCAAAATCGGCCGAAAATCTCAAACTGAATCAATTAGACCTCAAAACTCTCAAAATCGGCCAAGAATCTCAAACTGAATCAATCAGACTTCAAAACTCTCAAAATCGGCCAAGAATCTCAAACTGAATCAATCAGACCTCAAAACTCTCAAAATCGGCCGAAAATCTCAAACTGAATCAATCAGACTTCAAAACTCTCAAAATCGGCCGAAAATCTCAAACTGAATCAATTAGACCTCAAAACTCTCAAAATCGGCCAAGAATCTCAAACTGAATCAATCAGACTTCAAAACTCTCAAAATCGGCCAAGAATCTCAAACTGAATCAATCAGACCTCAAAACTCTCAAAATCGGCCAAGAATCTCAAACTGAATCAATCAGACTTCAAAACTCTCAAAATCGGCCGAAAATCTCAAACTGAATCAATCAGACTTCAAAACTCTCGAAATCGGCCAAAAAACTCAAACTGAATCGATCAGACTTCAAAACTCTGAAAATCGGCCGAAAATCTCAAACTGAATCAATCCGACTTCAAAACTCTCAAAATCGGCCAAGAATCTCAAACTGAATCAATCAGACCTCAAAACTCTCAAAATCGGCCGAAAATCTCAAACTGAATCAATCCGACTTCAAAACTCTCAAAATCGGCCAAGAATCTCAAACTGAATCAATCAGACCTCAAAACTCTCAAAATCGGCCGAAAATCTCAAACTGAATCGATCAGACTTCAAAACTCTCAAAATCGGCCGAAAATCTCAACCTGAATCAATCAGACTTCAAAACTCTCAACAACGGCCGAAAAACTCAAACTGAATCAATCAGACTTCAAAACTCTCAAAATCGGCCGAAAATCTCAAACTGAATCAATCAGACTTCAAAACTCTCAAAATCGGCCAAGAATCTCAAACTGAATCAATCAGACTTCAAAACTCTCAAAATCGGCCAAGAATCTCAAACTGAATCAATCAGACCTCAAAACTCTCAAAATCGGCCAAGAATCTCAAACTGAATCAATCAGACTTCAAAACTCTCAAAATCGGCCAAGAATCTCAAACTGAATCAATTAGACCTCAAAACTCTCAAAATCGGCCAAGAATCTCAAACTGAATCAATCAGACTTCAAAACTCTCAAAATCGGCCAAAAAACTCAAACTGAATCAATCAGACTTCAAAACTCTCAAAATCGGCCGAAAATCTCAAACTGAATCAATCAGACTTCAAAACTCTCAAAATCGGCCGAAAATCTCAAACTGAATCAATCCGACTTCAAAACTCTCAAAATCTGCCCAGAATCTCAAACTGAATCAATCAGACCTCAAAACTCTCAAAATCGGCCGAAAATCTCAAACTGAATCAATCAGACTTCAAAACTCTCAAAATCGGCCGAAAATCTCAAACTGAATCAATCAGACTTCAAAACTCTCGAAATCGCCCAAAAAACTCAAACTGAATCGATCAGACTTCAAAACTCTGAAAATCGGCCGAAAATCTCAAACTGAATCAATCCGACTTCAAAACTCTCAAAATCGGCCAAGAATCTCAAACTGAATCAATCAGACCTCAAAACTCTCAAAATCGGCCGAAAATCTCAAACTGAATCAATCCGACTTCAAAACTCTCAAAATCGGCCAAGAATCTCAAACTGAATCAATCAGACTTCAAAACTCTCAAAATCGGCCAAGAATCTCAAACTGAATCAATCAGACTTCAAAACTCTCAAAATCGGCCAAGAATCTCAAACTGAATCAATCAGACCTCAAAACTCTCAAAATCGGCCAAGAATCTCAAACTGAATCAATCAGACTTCAAAACTCTCAAAATCGGCCAAGAATCTCAAACTGAATCAATTAGACCTCAAAACTCTCAAAATCGGCCAAGAATCTCAAACTGAATCAATCAGACTTCAAAACTCTCAAAATCGGCCAAAAAACTCAAACTGAATCAATCAGACTTCAAAACTCTCAAAATCGGCCGAAAATCTCAAACTGAATCAATCCGACTTCAAAACTCTCAAAATCGGCCAAGAATCTCAAACTGAATCAATCAGACTTCAAAACTCTCAAAATCGGCCGAAAATCTCAAACTGAATCAATCAGACTTCAAAACTCTCAAAATCGGCCGAAAATCTCAAACTGAATCAATCAGACTTCAAAACTCTCAAAATCGGCCGAAAATCTCAAACTGAATCAATCAGACTTCAAAACTCTCGAAATCGGCCAAAAAACTCAAACTGAATCAATCAGACTTCAAAACTCTCAAAATCGGCCAAAAAACTCAAACTGAATCAATCAGACTTCAAAACTCTCAAAATCGGCCGAAAATCTCAAACTGAATCAATCCGACTTCAAAACTCTCAAAATCGGCCAAGAATCTCAAACTGAATCAATCAGACTTCAAAACTCTCAAAATCGGCCGAAAATCTCAAACTGAATCAATCAGACTTCAAAACTCTCAAAATCGGCCGAAAATCTCAAACTGAATCAATCAGACTTCAAAACTCTCAAAATCGGCCGAAAATCTCAAACTGAATCAATCAGACTTCAAAACTCTCGAAATCGGCCAAAAAACTCAAACTGAATCGATCAGACTTCAAAACTCTGAAAATCGGCCGAAAATCTCAAACTGAATCAATCCGACTTCAAAACTCTCAAAATCGGCCAAGAATCTCAAACTGAATCAATCAGACCTCAAAACTCTCAAAATCGGCCGAAAATCTCAAACTGAATCAATCCGACTTCAAAACTCTCAAAATCGGCCAAGAATCTCAAACTGAATCAATCAGACCTCAAAACTCTCAAAATCGGCCGAAAATCTCAAACTGAATCGATCAGACTTCAAAACTCTCAAAATCGGCCGAAAATCTCAACCTGAATCAATCAGACTTCAAAACTCTCAAAAACGGCCGAAAAACTCAAACTGAATCAATCAGACTTCAAAACTCTCAAAATCGGCCGAAAATCTCAAACTGAATCAATCAGACTTCAAAACTCTCAAAATCGGCCAAGAATCTCAAACTGAATCAATCAGACTTCAAAACTCTCAAAATCGGCCAAGAATCTCAAACTGAATCAATCAGACCTCAAAACTCTCAAAATCGGCCAAGAATCTCAAACTGAATCAATCAGACCTCAAAACTCTCAAAATCGGCCGAAAATCTCAAACTGAATCAATTAGACCTCAAAACTCTCAAAATCGGCCAAGAATCTCAAACTGAATCAATCAGACTTCAAAACTCTCAAAATCGGCCAAGAATCTCAAACTGAATCAATCAGACCTCAAAACTCTCAAAATCGGCCGAAAATCTCAAACTGAATCAATCAGACTTCAAAACTCTCAAAATCGGCCGAAAATCTCAAACTGAATCAATTAGACCTCAAAACTCTCAAAATCGGCCAAGAATCTCAAACTGAATCAATCAGACTTCAAAACTCTCAAAATCGGCCAAGAATCTCAAACTGAATCAATCAGACCTCAAAACTCTCAAAATCGGCCAAGAATCTCAAACTGAATCAATCAGACTTCAAAACTCTCAAAATCGGCCGAAAATCTCAAACTGAATCAATCAGACTTCAAAACTCTCGAAATCGGCCAAAAAACTCAAACTGAATCAATCAGACTTCAAAACTCTCAAAATCGGCCAAGAATCTCAAACTGAATCAATCAGACCTCAAAACTCTCAAAATCGGCCAAGAATCTCAAACTGAATCAATCAGACCTCAAAACTCTCAAAATCGGCCGAAAATCTCAAACTGAATCAATTAGACCTCAAAACTCTCAAAATCGGCCAAGAATCTCAAACTGAATCAATCAGACTTCAAAACTCTCAAAATCGGCCAAGAATCTCAAACTGAATCAATCAGACCTCAAAACTCTCAAAATCGGCCGAAAATCTCAAACTGAATCAATCAGACTTCAAAACTCTCAAAATCGGCCGAAAATCTCAAACTGAATCAATTAGACCTCAAAACTCTCAAAATCGGCCAAGAATCTCAAACTGAATCAATCAGACTTCAAAACTCTCAAAATCGGCCAAGAATCTCAAACTGAATCAATCAGACCTCAAAACTCTCAAAATCGGCCAAGAATCTCAAACTGAATCAATCAGACTTCAAAACTCTCAAAATCGGCCGAAAATCTCAAACTGAATCAATCAGACTTCAAAACTCTCGAAATCGGCCAAAAAACTCAAACTGAATCGATCAGACTTCAAAACTCTGAAAATCGGCCGAAAATCTCAAACTGAATCAATCCGACTTCAAAACTCTCAAAATCGGCCAAGAATCTCAAACTGAATCAATCAGACCTCAAAACTCTCAAAATCGGCCGAAAATCTCAAACTGAATCAATCCGACTTCAAAACTCTCAAAATCGGCCAAGAATCTCAAACTGAATCAATCAGACCTCAAAACTCTCAAAATCGGCCGAAAATCTCAAACTGAATCGATCAGACTTCAAAACTCTCAAAATCGGCCGAAAATCTCAACCTGAATCAATCAGACTTCAAAACTCTCAACAACGGCCGAAAAACTCAAACTGAATCAATCAGACTTCAAAACTCTCAAAATCGGCCGAAAATCTCAAACTGAATCAATCAGACTTCAAAACTCTCAAAATCGGCCAAGAATCTCAAACTGAATCAATCAGACTTCAAAACTCTCAAAATCGGCCAAGAATCTCAAACTGAATCAATCAGACCTCAAAACTCTCAAAATCGGCCAAGAATCTCAAACTGAATCAATCAGACTTCAAAACTCTCAAAATCGGCCAAGAATCTCAAACTGAATCAATTAGACCTCAAAACTCTCAAAATCGGCCAAGAATCTCAAACTGAATCAATCAGACTTCAAAACTCTCAAAATCGGCCAAAAAACTCAAACTGAATCAATCAGACTTCAAAACTCTCAAAATCGGCCGAAAATCTCAAACTGAATCAATCAGACTTCAAAACTCTCAAAATCGGCCGAAAATCTCAAACTGAATCAATCCGACTTCAAAACTCTCAAAATCTGCCCAGAATCTCAAACTGAATCAATCAGACCTCAAAACTCTCAAAATCGGCCGAAAATCTCAAACTGAATCAATCAGACTTCAAAACTCTCAAAATCGGCCGAAAATCTCAAACTGAATCAATCAGACTTCAAAACTCTCAAAATCGCCCAAAAAACTCAAACTGAATCGATCAGACTTCAAAACTCTGAAAATCGGCCGAAAATCTCAAACTGAATCAATCCGACTTCAAAACTCTCAAAATCGGCCAAGAATCTCAAACTGAATCAATCAGACCTCAAAACTCTCAAAATCGGCCGAAAATCTCAAACTGAATCAATCCGACTTCAAAACTCTCAAAATCGGCCAAGAATCTCAAACTGAATCAATCAGACCTCAAAACTCTCAAAATCGGCCGAAAATCTCAAACTGAATCGATCAGACTTCAAAACTCTCAAAATCGGCCGAAAATCTCAACCTGAATCAATCAGACTTCAAAACTCTCAAAACGGCCGAAAAACTCAAACTGAATCAATCAGACTTCAAAACTCTCAAAATCGGCCGAAAATCTCAAACTGAATCAATCAGACTTCAAAACTCTCAAAATCGGCCGAAAATCTCAAACTGAATCAATCAGACTTCAAAACTCTCAAAATCTGCCCAGAATCTCAAACTGAATCAATCAGACCTCAAAACTCTCAAAATCGGCCAAAAATCTCAAACTGAACCGATCAGACTTCAAAACTCTCAAAATCGGCCGAAAATCTCAAACTGAATCAATTAGACCTCAAAACTCTCAAAATCGGCCAAGAATCTCAAACTGAATCAATCAGACTTCAAAACTCTCAAAATCGGCCAAAAAACTCAAACTGAATCAATCAGACTTCAAAACTCTCAAAATCGGCCAAAAATCTCAAACTGAACCGATCAGACTTCAAAACTCTCAAAATCGTCCAAAAATCTCAAACTGAACCGATCAGACTTCAAAACTCTCAAAATCGGCCGAAAATCTCAAACTGAATCAATCAGACTTCAAAACTCTCAAAATCGGCCGAAAATCTCAAACTGAACCGATCAGACTTCAAAACTCTCAAAATCGGCCGAAAATCTCAAACTGAATCAATCAGACTTCAAAACTCTCAAAATCGGCGAAGAATCTCAAACTGAATCAATCAGACCTCAAAACTCTCAAAATCGGCCAAGAATCTCAAACTGAATCAATCAGACTTCAAAACTCTCAAAATCGGCCAAAAAACTCAAACTGAATCAATCAGACTTCAAAACTCTCAAAATCGGCCAAGAATCTCAAACTGAATCAATCAGACCTCAAAACTCTCAAAATCGGCCAAGAATCTCAAACTGAATCAATCAGACCTCAAAACTCTCAAAATCGGCCGAAAATCTCAAACTGAATCAATCCGACTTCAAAACTCTCAAAATCGGCCAAGAATCTCAAACTGAATCAATCAGACCTCAAAACTCTCAAAATCGGCCGAAAATCTCAAACTGAATCAATCAGACTTCAAAACTCTCAAAATCGGCCGAAAATCTCAAACTGAATCAATCAGACTTCAAAACTCTCAAAATCGGCCGAAAATCTCAAACTGAATCAATCAGACTTCAAAACTCTCGAAATCGGCCAAAAAACTCAAACTGAATCGATCAGACTTCAAAACTCTGAAAATCGGCCGAAAATCTCAAACTGAATCAATCCGACTTCAAAACTCTCAAAATCGGCCAAGAATCTCAAACTGAATCAATCAGACCTCAAAACTCTCAAAATCGGCCGAAAATCTCAAACTGAATCAATCCGACTTCAAAACTCTCAAAATCGGCCAAGAATCTCAAACTGAATCAATCAGACCTCAAAACTCTCAAAATCGGCCGAAAATCTCAAACTGAATCGATCAGACTTCAAAACTCTCAAAATCGGCCGAAAATCTCAACCTGAATCAATCAGACTTCAAAACTCTCAAAAACGGCCGAAAAACTCAAACTGAATCAATCAGACTTCAAAACTCTCAAAATCGGCCGAAAATCTCAAACTGAATCAATCAGACTTCAAAACTCTCAAAATCGGCCAAGAATCTCAAACTGAATCAATCAGACTTCAAAACTCTCAAAATCGGCCAAGAATCTCAAACTGAATCAATCAGACCTCAAAACTCTCAAAATCGGCCAAGAATCTCAAACTGAATCAACCAGACTTCAAAACTCTCAAAATCGGCCAAGAATCTCAAACTGAATCAATTAGACCTCAAAACTCTCAAAATCGGCCAAGAATCTCAAACTGAATCAATCAGACTTCAAAACTCTCAAAATCGGCCAAAAAACTCAAACTGAATCAATCAGACTTCAAAACTCTCAAAATCGGCCGAAAATCTCAAACTGAATCAATCAGACTTCAAAACTCTCAAAATCGGCCAAAAATCTCAAACTGAACCGATCAGACTTCAAAACTCTCAAAATCGGCCGAAAATCTCAAACTGAATCAATTAGACCTCAAAACTCTCAAAATCGGCCAAAAATCTCAAACTGAATCAATCAGACTTCAAAACTCTCAAAATCGGCCAAAAAACTCAAACTGAATCAATCAGACTTCAAAACTCTCAAAATCGGCCGAAAATCTCAAACTGAATCAATCAGACTTCAAAACTCTCAAAATCTGCCCAGAATCTCAAACTGAATCAATCAGACCTCAAAACTCTCAAAATCGGCCAAAAATCTCAAACTGAACCGATCAGACTTCAAAACTCTCAAAATCGGCCGAAAATCTCAAACTGAATCAATTAGACCTCAAAACTCTCAAAATCGGCCAAGAATCTCAAACTGAATCAATCAGACTTCAAAACTCTCAAAATCGGCCAAAAAACTCAAACTGAATCAATCAGACTTCAAAACTCTCAAAATCGGCCGAAAATCTCAAACTGAATCAATCCGACTTCAAAACTCTCAAAATCTGCCCAGAATCTCAAACTGAATCAATCAGACCTCAAAACTCTCAAAATCGGCCAAGAATCTCAAACTGAATCAATCAGACCTCAAAACTCTCAAAATCGGCCGAAAATCTCAAACTGAATCGATCAGACTTCAAAACTCTCAAAATCGGCCGAAAATCTCAACCTGAATCAATCAGACTTCAAAACTCTCAAAAACGGCCGAAAAACTCAAACTGAATCAATCAGACTTCAAAACTCTCAAAATCGGCCGAAAATCTCAAACTGAATCAATCAGACTTCAAAACTCTCAAAATCGGCCAAGAATCTCAAACTGAATCAATCAGACTTCAAAACTCTCAAAATCGGCCAAGAATCTCAAACTGAATCAATCAGACCTCAAAACTCTCAAAATCGGCCAAGAATCTCAAACTGAATCAATCAGACTTCAAAACTCTCAAAATCGGCCAAGAATCTCAAACTGAATCAATTAGACCTCAAAACTCTCAAAATCGGCCAAGAATCTCAAACTGAATCAATCAGACTTCAAAACTCTCAAAATCGGCCAAAAAACTCAAACTGAATCAATCAGACTTCAAAACTCTCAAAATCGGCCGAAAATCTCAAACTGAATCAATCAGACTTCAAAACTCTCAAAATCGGCCAAAAATCTCAAACTGAACCGATCAGACTTCAAAACTCTCAAAATCGGCCGAAAATCTCAAACTGAATCAATTAGACCTCAAAACTCTCAAAATCGGCCAAAAATCTCAAACTGAATCAATCAGACTTCAAAACTCTCAAAATCGGCCAAAAAACTCAAACTGAATCAATCAGACTTCAAAACTCTCAAAATCGGCCGAAAATCTCAAACTGAATCAATCAGACTTCAAAACTCTCAAAATCTGCCCAGAATCTCAAACTGAATCAATCAGACCTCAAAACTCTCAAAATCGGCCAAAAATCTCAAACTGAACCGATCAGACTTCAAAACTCTCAAAATCGGCCGAAAATCTCAAACTGAATCAATTAGACCTCAAAACTCTCAAAATCGGCCAAGAATCTCAAACTGAATCAATCAGACTTCAAAACTCTCAAAATCGGCCAAAAAACTCAAACTGAATCAATCAGACTTCAAAACTCTCAAAATCGGCCGAAAATCTCAAACTGAATCAATCCGACTTCAAAACTCTCAAAATCTGCCCAGAATCTCAAACTGAATCAATCAGACCTCAAAACTCTCAAAATCGGCCAAGAATCTCAAACTGAATCAATCAGACCTCAAAACTCTCAAAATCGGCCAAGAATCTCAAACTGAATCAATCAGACTTCAAAACTCTCAAAGTCGGCCGAAAATCTCAAACTGAATCAATCAGACTTCAAAACTCTCAAAATCGGCCGAAAATCTCAAACTGAATCAATCAGACTTCAAAACTCTCAAAATCGTCCAAAAATCTCAAACTGAACCGATCAGACTTCAAAACTCTCAAAATCGGCCGAAAATCTCAAACTGAATCAATCAGACTTCAAAACTCTCAAAATCGGCCGAAAATCTCAAACTGAACCGATCAGACTTCAAAACTCTCAAAATCGGCCGAAAATCTCAAACTGAATCAATCAGACTTCAAAACTCTCAAAATCGGCGAAGAATCTCAAACTGAATCAATCAGACCTCAAAACTCTCAAAATCGGCCAAGAATCTCAAACTGAATCAATCAGACTTCAAAACTCTCAAAATCGGCCAAAAAACTCAAACTGAATCAATCAGACTTCAAAACTCTCAAAATCGGCCAAGAATCTCAAACTGAATCAATCAGACCTCAAAACTCTCAAAATCGGCCAAGAATCTCAAACTGAATCAATCAGACCTCAAAACTCTCAAAATCGGCCGAAAATCTCAAACTGAATCAATCCGACTTCAAAACTCTCAAAATCGGCCAAGAATCTCAAACTGAATCAATCAGACCTCAAAACTCTCAAAATCGGCCGAAAATCTCAAACTGAATCAATCAGACTTCAAAACTCTCAAAATCGGCCGAAAATCTCAAACTGAATCAATCAGACTTCAAAACTCTCGAAATCGTCCAAAAAACTCAAACTGAATCGATCAGACTTCAAAACTCTGAAAATCGGCCGAAAATCTCAAACTGAATCAATCAGACTTCAAAACTCTCAAAATCGGCCAAGAATCTCAAACTGAATCAATCAGACCTCAAAACTCTCAAAATCGGCCAAGAATCTCAAACTGAATCAATCAGACTTCATATCAGACTTCAAAACTCTCAAAATCGGCCAAGAATCTCAAACTGAATCAATTAGACCTCAAAACTCTCAAAATCGGCCAAGAATCTCAAACTGAATCAATCAGACTTCAAAAACTCTCAAAATCGGCCAAAAAACTCAAACTGAATCAATCAGACTTCAAAACTCTCAAAATCGGCCGAAAATCTCAAACTGAATCAATCAGACTTCAAAACTCTCAAAATCGGCCAAAAATCTCAAACTGAACCGATCAGACTTCAAAACTCTCAAAATCGGCCGAAAATCTCAAACTGAATCAATTAGACCTCAAAACTCTCAAAATCGGCCAAGAATCTCAAACTGAATCAATCAGACTTCAAAACTCTCAAAATCGGCCAAGAATCTCAAACTGAATCAATCAGACCTCAAAACTCTCAAAATCGGCCGAAAATCTCAAACTGAATCAATCAGACTTCAAAACTCTCAAAATCGGCCGAAAATCTCAAACTGAATCAATCAGACTTCAAAACTCTCGAAATCGGCCAAAAAACTCAAACTGAATCGATCAGACTTCAAAACTCTGAAAATCGGCCGAAAATCTCAAACTGAATCAATCCGACTTCAAAACTCTCAAAATCGGCCAAGAATCTCAAACTGAATCAATCAGACCTCAAAACTCTCAAAATCGGCCGAAAATCTCAAACTGAATCAATCCGACTTCAAAACTCTCAAAATCGGCCAAGAATCTCAAACTGAATCAATCAGTTCTCAAAACTCTCAAAATCGGCCGAAAATCTCAAACTGAATCGATCAGACTTCAAAACTCTCAAAATCGGCCGAAAATCTCAACCTGAATCAATCAGACTTCAAAACTCTCAAAAACGGCCGAAAAACTCAAACTGAATCAATCAGACTTCAAAACTCTCAAAATCGGCCGAAAATCTCAAACTGAATCAATCAGACTTCAAAACTCTCAAAATCGGCCAAGAATCTCAAACTGAATCAATCAGACTTCAAAACTCTCAAAATCGGCCAAGAATCTCAAACTGAATCAATCAGACCTCAAAACTCTCAAAATCGGCCAAGAATCTCAAACTGAATCAATCAGACTTCAAAACTCTCAAAATCGGCCCAAGAATCTCAAACTGAATCAATTAGACCTCAAAACTCTCAAAATCGGCCAAGAATCTCAAACTGAATCAATCAGACTTCAAAACTCTCAAAATCGGCCAAAAACTCAAACTGAATCAATCACACTTCAAAACTCTCAAAATCGGCCGAAAATCTCAAACTGAATCAATCAGACTTCAAAACTCTCAAAATCGGCCAAAAATCTCAAACTGAACCGATCAGACTTCAAAACTCTCAAAATCGGCCGAAAATCTCAAACTGAATCAATTAGACCTCAAAACTCTCAAAATCGGCCAAAAATCTCAAACTGAATCAATCAGACTTCAAAACTCTCAAAATCGGCCAAAAAACTCAAACTGAATCAATCAGACTTCAAAACTCTCAAAATCGGCCGAAATCTCAAACTGAATCAATCAGACTTCAAAACTCTCAAAATCTGCCCAGAATCTCAAACTGAATCAATCAGACCTCAAAACTCTCAAAATCGGCCAAAAATCTCAAACTGAACCGATCAGACTTCAAAACTCTCAAAATCGGCCGAAAATCTCAAACTGAATCAATTAGACCTCAAAACTCTCAAAATCGGCCAAGAATCTCAAACTGAATCAATCAGACTTCAAAACTCTCAAAATCGGCCAAAAAACTCAAACTGAATCAATCAGACTTCAAAACTCTCAAAATCGGCCGAAAATCTCAAACTGAACCGATCAGACTTCAAAACTCTCAAAATCGGCCGAAAATCTCAAACTGAATCAATCAGACTTCAAAACTCTCAAAATCGGCGAAGAATCTCAAACTGAATCAATCAGACCTCAAAACTCTCAAAATCGGCCAAGAATCTCAAACTGAATCAATCAGACCTCAAAACTCTCAAAATCGGCCGAAAATCTCAAACTGAATCAATCCGACTTCAAAACTCTCAAAATCGGCCAAGAATCTCAAACTGAATCAATCAGACCTCAAAACTCTCAAAATCGGCCGAAAATCTCAAACTGAATCAATCAGACTTCAAAACTCTCAAAATCGGCCGAAAATCTCAAACTGAATCAATCAGACTTCAAAACTCTCGAAATCGTCCAAAAAACTCAAACTGAATCGATCAGACTTCAAAACTCTGAAAATCGGCCGAAAATCTCAAACTGAATCAATCCGACTTCAAAACTCTCAAAATCGGCCAAGAATCTCAAACTGAATCAATCAGACCTCAAAACTCTCAAAATCGGCCGAAAATCTCAAACTGAATCAATCCGACTTCAAAACTCTCAAAATCGGCCAAGAATCTCAAACTGAATCAATCAGACCTCAAAACTCTCAAAATCGGCCGAAAATCTCAAACTGAATCGATCAGACTTCAAAACTCTCAAAATCGGCCGAAAATCTCAACCTGAATCAATCAGACTTCAAAACTCTCAAAAACGGCCGAAAAACTCAAACTGAATCAATCAGACTTCAAAACTCTCAAAATCGGCCGAAAATCTCAAACTGAATCAATCAGACTTCAAAACTCTCAAAATCGGCCAAGAATCTCAAACTGAATCAATCAGACTTCAAAACTCTCAAAATCGGCCAAGAATCTCAAACTGAATCAATCAGACCTCAAAACTCTCAAAATCGGCCAAGAATCTCAAACTGAATCAATCAGACTTCAAAACTCTCAAAATCGGCCAAAAAACTCAAACTGAATCAATCAGACTTCAAAACTCTCAAAATCGGCCAAGAATCTCAAACTGAATCAATCAGACCTCAAAACTCTCAAAATCGGCCAAGAATCTCAAACTGAATCAATCAGACCTCAAAACTCTCAAAATCGGCCAAGAATCTCAAACTGAATCAATCCGACTTCAAACTCTCAAAATCGGCCAAGAATCTCAAACTGAATCAATCAGACTTCAAAACTCTGAAAATCGGCCGAAAATCTCAACTGAATCAATCCGACTTCAAAACTCTCAAAATCGGCCAAGAATCTCAAACTGAATCAATCAGACCTCAAAACTCTCAAAATCGGCCGAAAATCTCAAACTGAATCGATCAGACTTCAAAACTCTCAAAATCGGCCGAAAATCTCAACCTGAATCAATCAGACTTCAAAACTCTCAAAAACGGCCGAAAAACTCAAACTGAATCAATCAGACTTCAAAACTCTCAAAATCGGCCGAAAATCTCAAACTGAATCAATCAGACTTCAAAACTCTCAAAATCGGCCAAGAATCTCAAACTGAATCAATCAGACTTCAAAACTCTCAAATCGGCCAGAATCTCAACTGAATCAATCAGACTTCAAAACTCTGAAAATCGGCCGAAAATCTCAAACTGAATCAATCCGACTTCAAAACTCTCAAAATCGGCCAAGAATCTCAAACTGAATCAATCAGACCTCAAAACTCTCAAAATCGGCCGAAAATCTCAAACTGAATCGATCAGACTTCAAAACTCTCAAAATCGGCCGAAAATCTCAACCTGAATCAATCAGACTTCAAAACTCTCAAAAACGCCGAAAAACTCAAACTGAATCAATCAGACTTCAAAACTCTCAAAATCGGCCAAGAATCTCAAACTGAATCAATCAGACTTCAAAACTCTCAAAATCGGCCAAGAATCTCAAACTGAATCAATCAGACTTCAAAACTCTCAAAATCGGCCAAGAATCTCAAACTGAATCAATCAGACCTCAAAACTCTCAAAATCGGCCAAGAATCTCAAACTGAATCAATCAGACTTCAAAACTCTCAAAATCGGCCAAGAATCTCAAACTGAATCAATTAGACCTCAAACTCTCAAAATCGGCCAAGAATCTCAAACTGAATCAATCAGACTTCAAAACTCTCAAAATCGGCCAAAAAACTCAAACTGAATCAATCACACTTCAAAACTCTCAAAATCGGCCGAAAATCTCAAACTGAATCAATCAGACTTCAAAACTCTCAAAATCGGCCAAAAATCTCAAACTGAACCGATCAGACTGTCAAAACTCTCAAAATCGGCCGAAAATCTCAAACTGAATCAATTAGACCTCAAAACTCTCAAAATCGGCCAAAAATCTCAAACTGAATCAATCAGACTTCAAAACTCTCAAATCGGCCAAAAAACTCAAACTGAATCAATCAGACTTCAAAACTCTCAAAATCGGCCGAAAATCTCAAACTGAATCAATCAGACTTCAAAACTCTCAAAATCTGCCCAGAATCTCAAACTGAATCAATCAGACCTCAAAACTCTCAAAATCGGCCAAAAATCTCAAACTGAACCGATCAGACTTCAAAACTCTCAAAATCGGCCGAAAATCTCAAACTGAATCAATTAGACCTCAAAACTCTCAAAATCGGCCAAGAATCTCAAACTGAATCAATCAGACTTCAAAACTCTCAAAATCGGCCAAAAAACTCAAACTGAATCAATCAGACTTCAAAACTCCTCAAAATCGGCCGAAAATCTCAAACTGAACCGATCAGACTTCAAAACTCTCAAAATCGGCCGAAAATCTCAAACTGAATCAATCAGACTTCAAAACTCTCAAAATCGGCGAAGAATCTCAAACTGAATCAATCAGACCTCAAAACTCTCAAAATCGGCCAAGAATCTCAAACTGAATCAATCAGACCTCAAAACTCTCAAAATCGGCCGAAAATCTCAAACTGAATCAATCCGACTTCAAAACTCTCAAAATCGGCCAAGAATCTCAAACTGAATCAATCAGACCTCAAAACTCTCAAAATCGGCCGAAAATCTCAAACTGAATCAATCAGACTTCAAAACTCTCAAATCGGCCGAAAATCTCAAACTGAATCAATCAGACTTCAAAACTCTCGAAATCGTCCAAAAAACTCAAACTGAATCGATCAGACTTCAAAACTCTGAAAATCGGCCGAAAATCTCAAACTGAATCAATCCGACTTCAAAACTCTCAAAATCGGCCAAGAATCTCAAACTGAATCAATCAGACCTCAAAACTCTCAAAATCGGCCGAAAATCTCAAACTGAATCAATCCGACTTCAAAACTCTCAAAATCGGCCAAGAATCTCAAACTGAATCAATCAGACCTCAAAACTCTCAAAATCGCCGAAATCTCAACTGAATCGATCAGACTTCAAAACTCTCAAAATCGGCCGAAATCTCAACCTGAATCAATCAGACTTCAAAACTCTCAAAAACGGCCGAAAAAACTCAAACTGAATCAATCAGACTTCAAAACTCTCAAAATCGGCCGAAATCTCAAACTGAATCAATCAGACTTCAAAACTCTCAAAATCGGCCAAGAATCTCAAACTGAATCAATCGACTTCAAAACTCTCAAAATCGGCCAAGAATCTCAAACTGAATCAATCAGACCTCAAAACTCTCAAAATCGGCCAAGAATCTCAAACTGAATCAATCAGACTTCAAAACTCTCAAAATCGGCCAAAAAACTCAAACTGAATCAATCAGACTTCAAAACTCTCAAAATCGGCCAAGAATCTCAAACTGAATCAATCAGACCTCAAAACTCTCAAAATCGGCCAAGAATCTCAAACTGAATCAATCAGACCTCAAAACTCTCAAAATCGGCCAAGAATCTCAAACTGAATCAATCAGACTTCAAAACTCTCAAAATCGGCCAAGAATCTCAAACTGAATCAATTAGACCTCAAAACTCTCAAAATCGGCCAAGAATCTCAAACTGAATCAATCAGACTTCAAAACTCTCAAAATCGGCCAAAAAACTCAAACTGAATCAATCACACTTCAAAACTCTCAAAATCGGCCGAAAATCTCAAACTGAATCAATCAGACTTCAAAACTCTCAAAATCGGCCAAAAATCTCAAACTGAACCGATCAGACTTCAAAACTCTCAAAATCGGCCGAAAATCTCAAACTGAATCAATTAGACCTCAAAACTCTCAAAATCGGCCAAAAATCTCAAACTGAATCAATCAGACTTCAAAACTCTCAAAATCGGCCAAAAAACTCAAACTGAATCAATCAGACTTCAAAACTCTCAAAATCGGCCGAAAATCTCAAACTGAATCAATCAGACTTCAAAACTCTCAAAATCTGCCCAGAATCTCAAACTGAATCAATCAGACCTCAAAACTCTCAAAATCGGCCAAAAATCTCAAACTGAACCGATCAGACTTCAAAACTCTCAAAATCGGCCGAAAATCTCAAACTGAATCAATTAGACCTCAAAACTCTCAAAATCGGCCAAGAATCTCAAACTGAATCAATCAGACTTCAAAACTCTCAAAATCGGCCAAAAAACTCAAACTGAATCAATCAGACTTCAAAACTCTCAAAATCGGCCGAAAATCTCAAACTGAACCGATCAGACTTCAAAACTCTCAAAATCGGCCGAAAATCTCAAACTGAATCAATCAGACTTCAAAACTCTCAAAATCGGCGAAGAATCTCAAACTGAATCAATCAGACCTCAAAACTCTCAAAATCGGCCAAGAATCTCAAACTGAATCAATCAGACCTCAAAACTCTCAAAATCGGCCGAAAATCTCAAACTGAATCAATCCGACTTCAAAACTCTCAAAATCGGCCAAGAATCTCAAACTGAATCAATCAGACCTCAAAACTCTCAAAATCGGCCGAAAATCTCAAACTGAATCAATCAGACTTCAAAACTCTCAAAATCGGCCGAAAATCTCAAACTGAATCAATCAGACTTCAAAACTCTCGAAATCGTCCAAAAAACTCAAACTGAATCGATCAGACTTCAAAACTCTGAAAATCGGCCGAAAATCTCAAACTGAATCAATCCGACTTCAAAACTCTCAAAATCGGCCAAGAATCTCAAACTGAATCAATCAGACCTCAAAACTCTCAAAATCGGCCGAAAATCTCAAACTGAATCAATCCGACTTCAAAACTCTCAAAATCGGCCAAGAATCTCAAACTGAATCAATCAGACCTCAAAACTCTCAAAATCGGCCGAAAATCTCAAACTGAATCGATCAGACTTCAAAACTCTCAAAATCGGCCGAAAATCTCAACCTGAATCAATCAGACTTCAAAACTCTCAAAAACGGCCGAAAAACTCAAACTGAATCAATCAGACTTCAAAACTCTCAAAATCGGCCGAAAATCTCAAACTGAATCAATCAGACTTCAAAACTCTCAAAATCGGCCAAGAATCTCAAACTGAATCAATCAGACTTCAAAACTCTCAAAATCGGCCAAGAATCTCAAACTGAATCAATCAGACCTCAAAACTCTCAAAATCGGCCAAGAATCTCAAACTGAATCAATCAGACTTCAAAACTCTCAAAATCGGCCAAAAAACTCAAACTGAATCAATCAGACTTCAAAACTCTCAAAATCGGCCAAGAATCTCAAACTGAATCAATCAGACCTCAAAACTCTCAAAATCGGCCAAGAATCTCAAACTGAATCAATCAGACCTCAAAACTCTCAAAATCGGCCAAGAATCTCAAACTGAATCAATCCGACTTCAAAACTCTCAAAATCGGCCAAGAATCTCAAACTGAATCAATCAGACTTCAAAACTCTGAAAATCGGCCGAAAATCTCAAACTGAATCAATCCGACTTCAAAACTCTCAAAATCGGCCAAGAATCTCAAACTGAATCAATCAGACCTCAAAACTCTCAAAATCGGCCGAAAATCTCAAACTGAATCGATCAGACTTCAAAACTCTCAAAATCGGCCGAAAATCTCAACCTGAATCAATCAGACTTCAAAACTCTCAAAAACGGCCGAAAAACTCAAACTGAATCAATCAGACTTCAAAACTCTCAAAATCGGCCGAAAATCTCAAACTGAATCAATCAGACTTCAAAACTCTCAAAATCGGCCAAGAATCTCAAACTGAATCAATCAGACTTCAAAACTCTCAAAATCGGCCAAGAATCTCAAACTGAATCAATCAGACTTCAAAACTCTGAAAATCGGCCGAAAATCTCAAACTGAATCAATCCGACTTCAAAACTCTCAAAATCGGCCAAGAATCTCAAACTGAATCAATCAGACCTCAAAACTCTCAAAATCGGCCGAAAATCTCAAACTGAATCGATCAGACTTCAAAACTCTCAAAATCGGCCGAAAATCTCAACCTGAATCAATCAGACTTCAAAACTCTCAAAAACGGCCGAAAAACTCAAACTGAATCAATCAGACTTCAAAACTCTCAAAATCGGCCAAGAATCTCAAACTGAATCAATCAGACTTCAAAACTCTCAAAATCGGCCAAGAATCTCAAACTGAATCAATCAGACTTCAAAACTCTCAAAATCGGCCAAGAATCTCAAACTGAATCAATCAGACCTCAAAACTCTCAAAATCGGCCAAGAATCTCAAACTGAATCAATCAGACTTCAAAACTCTCAAAATCGGCCAAGAATCTCAAACTGAATCAATTAGACCTCAAAACTCTCAAAATCGGCCAAGAATCTCAAACTGAATCAATCAGACTTCAAAACTCTCAAAATCGGCCAAAAAACTCAAACTGAATCAATCAGACTTCAAAACTCTCAAAATCGGCCGAAAATCTCAAACTGAATCAATCAGACTTCAAAACTCTCAAAATCGGCCAAAAATCTCAAACTGAACCGATCAGACTTCAAAACTCTCAAAATCGGCCGAAAATCTCAAACTGAATCAATTAGACCTCAAAACTCTCAAAATCGGCCAAGAATCTCAAACTGAATCAATCAGACTTCAAAACTCTCAAAATCGGCCAAAAAACTCAAACTGAATCAATCAGACTTCAAAACTCTCAAAATCGGCCGAAAATCTCAAACTGAATCAATCAGACTTCAAAACTCTCAAAATCTGCCCAGAATCTCAAACTGAATCAATCAGACCTCAAAACTCTCAAAATCGGCCAAAAATCTCAAACTGAACCGATCAGACTTCAAAACTCTCAAAATCGGCCGAAAATCTCAAACTGAATCAATTAGACCTCAAAACTCTCAAAATCGGCCAAGAATCTCAAACTGAATCAATCAGACTTCAAAACTCTCAAAATCGGCCAAAAAACTCAAACTGAATCAATCAGACTTCAAAACTCTCAAAATCGGCCGAAAATCTCAAACTGAATCAATCCGACTTCAAAACTCTCAAAATCTGCCCAGAATCTCAAACTGAATCAATCAGACCTCAAAACTCTCAAAATCGGCCAAGAATCTCAAACTGAATCAATCAGACTTCAAAACTCTCAAAGTCGGCCGAAAATCTCAAACTGAATCAATCAGACTTCAAAACTCTCAAAATCGGCCGAAAATCTCAAACTGAATCAATCAGTCTTCAAAACTCTCAAAATCGTCCAAAAATCTCAAACTGAACCGATCAGACTTCAAAACTCTCAAAATCGGCCGAAAATCTCAAACTGAATCAATCAGACTTCAAAACTCTCAAAATCGGCCGAAAATCTCAAACTGAACCGATCAGACTTCAAAACTCTCAAAATCGGCCGAAAATCTCAAACTGAATCAATCAGACTTCAAAACTCTCAAAATCGGCGAAGAATCTCAAACTGAATCAATCAGACTTCAAAACTCTCAAAATCGGCCGAAAATCTCAAACTGAACCGATCAGACTTCAAAACTCTCAAAATCGGCCGAAAATCTCAAACTGAATCAATCAGACTTCAAAACTCTCAAAATCGGCGAAGAATCTCAAACTGAATCAATCAGACCTCAAAACTCTCAAAATCGGCCAAGAATCTCAAACTGAATCAATCAGACTTCAAAACTCTCAAAATCGGCCAAAAAACTCAAACTGAATCAATCAGACTTCAAAACTCTCAAAATCGGCCAAGAATCTCAAACTGAATCAATCAGACCTCAAAACTCTCAAAATCGGCCAAGAATCTCAAACTGAATCAATCAGACCTCAAAACTCTCAAAATCGGCCGAAAATCTCAAACTGAATCAATCCGACTTCAAAACTCTCAAAATCGGCCAAGAATCTCAAACTGAATCAATCAGACCTCAAAACTCTCAAAATCGGCCGAAAATCTCAAACTGAATCGATCAGACTTCAAAACTCTCAAAATCGGCCGAAAATCTCAAACTGAATCAATCAGACTTCAAAACTCTCAAAATCGGCCGAAAATCTCAAACTGAATCAATCAGACTTCAAAACTCTCGAAATCGGCCAAAAAACTCAAACTGAATCGATCAGACTTCAAAACTCTGAAAATCGGCCGAAAATCTCAAACTGAATCAATCCGACTTCAAAACTCTCAAAATCGGCCAAGAATCTCAAACTGAATCAATCAGACCTCAAAACTCTCAAAATCGGCCGAAAATCTCAAACTGAATCAATCCGACTTCAAAACTCTCAAAATCGGCCAAGAATCTCAAACTGAATCAATCAGACCTCAAAACTCTCAAAATCGGCCGAAAATCTCAAACTGAATCGATCAGACTTCAAAACTCTCAAAATCGGCCGAAAATCTCAACCTGAATCAATCAGACTTCAAAACTCTCAAAAACGGCCGAAAAACTCAAACTGAATCAATAAGACTTCAAAACTCTCAAAATCGGCCGAAAATCTCAAACTGAATCAATCAGACTTCAAAACTCTCAAAATCGGCCAAGAATCTCAAACTGAATCAATCAGACTTCAAAACTCTCAAAAACGGCCGAAAAACTCAAACTGAATCAATCAGACTTCAAAACTCTCAAAATCGGCCGAAAATCTCAAACTGAATCAATCAGACTTCAAAACTCTCAAAATCGGCCAAGAATCTCAAACTGAATCAATCAGACCTCAAAACTTTCAAAATCGGCCAAGAATCTCAAACTGAATCAATCAGACTTCAAAACTCTCAAAATCGGCCAAAAAACTCAAACTGAATCAATCAGACTTCAAAACTCTCAAAATCGGCCAAGAATCTCAAACTGAATCAATCAGACCTCAAAACTCTCAAAATCGGCCAAGAATCTCAAACTGAATCAATCAGACCTCAAAACTCTCAAAATCGGCCAAGAATCTCAAACTGAATCAATCAGACCTCAAAACTCTCAAAATCGGCCAAGAATCTCAAACTGAATCAATCAGACTTCAAAACTCTCAAAATCGGCCAAAAAACTCAAACTGAATCAATCAGACTTCAAAACTCTCAAAATCGGCCGAAAATCTCAAACTGAATCAATCCGACTTCAAAACTCTCAAAATCTGCCCAGAATCTCAAACTGAATCAATCAGACCTCAAAACTCTCAAAATCGGCCAAGAATCTCAAACTGAATCAATCAGACTTCAAAACTCTCAAAGTCGGCCGAAAATCTCAAACTGAATCAATCAGACTTCAAAACTCTCAAAATCGGCGAAGAATCTCAAACTGAATCAATCAGACTTCAAAACTCTCAAAATCGGCCGAAAATCTCAAACTGAACCGATCAGACTTCAAAACTCTCAAAATCGGCCGAAAATCTCAAACTGAATCAATCAGACTTCAAAACTCTCAAAATCGGCGAAGAATCTCAAACTGAATCAATCAGACCTCAAAACTCTCAAAATCGGCCAAGAATCTCAAACTGAATCAATCAGACTTCAAAACTCTCAAAATCGGCCAAAAAACTCAAACTGAATCAATCAGACTTCAAAACTCTCAAATCGGCCAAGAATCTCAAACTGAATCAATCAGACCTCAAAACTCTCAAAATCGGCCAAGAATCTCAAACTGAATCAATCAGACCTCAAAACTCTCAAAATCGGCCGAAAATCTCAAACTGAATCAATCCGACTTCAAAACTCTCAAAATCGGCCAAGAATCTCAAACTGAATCAATCAGACCTCAAAACTCTCAAAATCGGCCGAAAATCTCAAACTGAATCGATCAGACTTCAAAACTCTCAAAATCGGCCGAAAATCTCAAACTGAATCAATCAGACTTCAAAACTCTCAAAATCGGCCGAAAATCTCAAACTGAATCAATCAGACTTCAAAACTCTCGAAATCGGCCAAAAAACTCAAACTGAATCGATCAGACTTCAAAACTCTGAAAATCGGCCGAAAATCTCAAACTGAATCAATCCGACTTCAAAACTCTCAAAATCGGCCAAGAATCTCAAACTGAATCAATCAGACCTCAAAACTCTCAAAATCGGCCGAAAATCTCAAACTGAATCAATCCGACTTCAAAACTCTCAAAATCGGCCAAGAATCTCAAACTGAATCAATCAGACCTCAAAACTCTCAAAATCGGCCGAAAATCTCAAACTGAATCGATCAGACTTCAAAACTCTCAAAATCGGCCGAAAATCTCAACCTGAATCAATCAGACTTCAAAACTCTCAAAAACGGCCGAAAAACTCAAACTGAATCAATAAGACTTCAAAACTCTCAAAATCGGCCGAAAATCTCAAACTGAATCAATCAGACTTCAAAACTCTCAAAATCGGCCAAGAATCTCAAACTGAATCAATCAGACTTCAAAACTCTCAAAAACGGCCGAAAAACTCAAACTGAATCAATCAGACTTCAAAACTCTCAAAATCGGCCGAAAATCTCAAACTGAATCAATCAGACTTCAAAACTCTCAAAATCGGCCAAGAATCTCAAACTGAATCAATCAGACCTCAAAACTTTCAAAATCGGCCAAGAATCTCAAACTGAATCAATCAGACTTCAAAACTCTCAAAATCGGCCAAAAAACTCAAACTGAATCAATCAGACTTCAAAACTCTCAAAATCGGCCAAGAATCTCAAACTGAATCAATCAGACCTCAAAACTCTCAAAATCGGCCAAGAATCTCAAACTGAATCAATCAGACCTCAAAACTCTCAAAATCGGCCAAGAATCTCAAACTGAATCAATCAGACCTCAAAACTCTCAAAATCGGCCAAGAATCTCAAACTGAATCAATCAGACTTCAAAACTCTCAAAATCGGCCAAAAAACTCAAACTGAATCAATCAGACTTCAAAACTCTCAAAATCGGCCGAAAATCTCAAACTGAATCAATCCGACTTCAAAACTCTCAAAATCTGCCCAGAATCTCAAACTGAATCAATCAGACCTCAAAACTCTCAAAATCGGCCAAGAATCTCAAACTGAATCAATCAGACTTCAAAACTCTCAAAGTCGGCCGAAAATCTCAAACTGAATCAATCAGACTTCAAAACTCTCAAAATCGGCCGAAAATCTCAAACTGAATCAATCAGACTTCAAAACTCTCAAAATCGTCCAAAAATCTCAAACTGAACCGATCAGACTTCAAAACTCTCAAAATCGGCCGAAAATCTCAAACTGAATCAATCAGACTTCAAAACTCTCAAAATCGGCCGAAAATCTCAAACTGAACCGATCAGACTTCAAAACTCTCAAAATCGGCCGAAAATCTCAAACTGAATCAATCAGACTTCAAAACTCTCAAAATCGGCGAAGAATCTCAAACTGAATCAATCAGACTTCAAAACTCTCAAAATCGGCCGAAAATCTCAAACTGAACCGATCAGACTTCAAAACTCTCAAAATCGGCCGAAAATCTCAAACTGAATCAATCAGACTTCAAAACTCTCAAAATCGGCGAAGAATCTCAAACTGAATCAATCAGACCTCAAAACTCTCAAAATCGGCCAAGAATCTCAAACTGAATCAATCAGACTTCAAAACTCTCAAAATCGGCCAAAAAACTCAAACTGAATCAATCAGACTTCAAAACTCTCAAAATCGGCCAAGAATCTCAAACTGAATCAATCAGACCTCAAAACTCTCAAAATCGGCCAAGAATCTCAAACTGAATCAATCAGACCTCAAAACTCTCAAAATCGGCCGAAAATCTCAAACTGAATCAATCCGACTTCAAAACTCTCAAAATCGGCCAAGAATCTCAAACTGAATCAATCAGACCTCAAAACTCTCAAAATCGGCCGAAAATCTCAAACTGAATCGATCAGACTTCAAAACTCTCAAAATCGGCCGAAAATCTCAAACTGAATCAATCAGACTTCAAAACTCTCAAAATCGGCCGAAAATCTCAAACTGAATCAATCAGACTTCAAAACTCTCGAAATCGGCCAAAAAACTCAAACTGAATCGATCAGACTTCAAAACTCTGAAAATCGGCCGAAAATCTCAAACTGAATCAATCCGACTTCAAAACTCTCAAATCGGCCAAGAATCTCAAACTGAATCAATCAGACCTCAAAACTCTCAAAATCGGCCGAAAATCTCAAACTGAATCAATCCGACTTCAAAACTCTCAAAATCGGCCAAGAATCTCAAACTGAATCAATCAGACCTCAAAACTCTCAAAATCGGCCGAAAATCTCAAACTGAATCGATCAGACTTCAAAACTCTCAAAATCGGCCGAAAATCTCAACCTGAATCAATCAGACTTCAAAACTCTCAAAAACGGCCGAAAAACTCAAACTGAATCAATAAGACTTCAAAACTCTCAAAATCGGCCGAAAATCTCAAACTGAATCAATCAGACTTCAAAACTCTCAAAATCGGCCAAGAATCTCAAACTGAATCAATCAGACTTCAAAACTCTCAAAAACGGCCGAAAAACTCAAACTGAATCAATCAGACTTCAAAACTCTCAAAATCGGCCGAAAATCTCAAACTGAATCAATCAGACTTCAAAACTCTCAAAATCGGCCAAGAATCTCAAACTGAATCAATCAGACCTCAAAACTTTCAAAATCGGCCAAGAATCTCAAACTGAATCAATCAGACTTCAAAACTCTCAAAATCGGCCAAAAAACTCAAACTGAATCAATCAGACTTCAAAACTCTCAAAATCGGCCAAGAATCTCAAACTGAATCACTCAGACCTCAAAACTCTCAAAATCGGCCAAGAATCTCAAACTGAATCAATCAGACCTCAAAACTCTCAAAATCGGCCAAGAATCTCAAACTGAATCAATCAGACCTCAAAACTCTCAAAATCGGCCAAGAATCTCAAACTGAATCAATCAGACTTCAAAACTCTCAAAATCGGCCGAAAATCTCAAACTGAATCAATCAGACTTCAAAACTCTCAAAATCGGCCAAGAATCTCAAACTGAATCAATCAGACCTCAAAACTCTCAAAATCGTCCGAAAATCTCAAACTGAATCAATCAGACTTCAAAACTCTCAAAATCGGCCGAAAATCTCAAACTGAATCAATCCGACTTCAAAACTCTCAAAATCGGCCCAGAATCTCAAACTGAATCAATCAGACCTCAAAACTCTCAAAATCGGCCAAGAATCTCAAACTGAATCAATCAGACCTCAAAACTCTCAAAATCGGCCAAGAATCTCAAACTGAATCAATCAGACTTCAAAACTCTCAAAATCGGCCGAAAATCTCAAACTGAATCAATCAGACTTCAAAACTCTCAAAATCGGCCAAGAATCTCAAACTGAATCAATCAGACCTCAAAACTCTCAAAATCGGCCGAAAATCTCAAACTGAATCAATCAGACTTCAAAACTCTCAAAATCGGCCGAAAATCTCAAACTGAATCAATCCGACTTCAAAACTCTCAAAATCGGCGAAGAATCTCAAACTGAATCAATCAGACCTCAAAACTCTCAAAATCGGCCAAGAATCTCAAACTGAATCAATCAGACTTCAAAACTCTCAAAATCGGCCAAAAACTCAAACTGAATCAATCAGACTTCAAAACTCTCAAAATCGGCCAAGAATCTCAAACTGAATCAATCAGACCTCAAAACTCTCAAAATCGGCCAAGAATCTCAAACTGAATCAATCAGACCTCAAAACTCTCAAAATCGGCCAAGAATCTCAAACTGAATCAATCAGACCTCAAAACTCTCAAAATCGGCCGAAAATCTCAAACTGAATCAATCCGACTTCAAAACTCTCAAAATCGGCCAAGAATCTCAAACTGAATCAATCAGACCTCAAAACTCTCAAAATCGGCCGAAAATCTCAAACTGAATCAATCCGACTTCAAAACTCTCAAAATCGGCCAAGAATCTCAAACTGAATCAATCAGACCTCAAAACTCTCAAAATCGGCCGAAAATCTCAAACTGAATCAATCAGACTTCAAAACTCTCAAAATCGGCCGAAAATCTCAAACTGAATCAATCAGACTTCAAAACTCTCGAAATCGGCCAAAAAACTCAAACTGAATCGATCAGACTTCAAAACTCTCAAAATCGGCCAAGAATCTCAAACTGAATCAATCAGACCTCAAAACTCTCAAAATCGGCCAAGAATCTCAAACTGAATCAATCAGACTTCAAAACTCTCAAAATCGGCCAAAAAACTCAAACTGAATCAATCAGACTTCAAAACTCTCAAAATCGGCCAAGAATCTCAAACTGAATCAATCAGACCTCAAAACTCTCAAAATCGGCCAAGAATCTCAAACTGAATCAATCAGACCTCAAAACTCTCAAAATCGGCCAAGAATCTCAAACTGAATCAATCAGACTTCAAAACTCTCAAAATCGGCCGAAAATCTCAAACTGAATCAATCAGACTTCAAAACTCTCAAAATCGGCCAAGAATCTCAAACTGAATCAATCAGACCTCAAAACTCTCAAAATCGGCCGAAAATCTCAAACTGAATCAATCAGACTTCAAAACTCTCAAAATCGGCCGAAAATCTCAAACTGAATCAATCCGACTTCAAAACTCTCAAAATCGGCCCAGAATCTCAAACTGAATCAATCAGACCTCAAAACTCTCAAAATCGGCCAAGAATCTCAAACTGAATCAATCAGACCTCAAAACTCTCAAAATCGGCCGAAAAACTCAAACTGAATCAATCAGACTTCAAAACTCTCAAAATCGGCCGAAAATCTCAAACTGAATCAATCAGACTTCAAAACTCTCAAAATCGGCCAAGAATCTCAAACTGAATCAATCAGACTTCAAAACTCTCAAAATCGGCCAAGAATCTCAAACTGAATCAATCAGACCTCAAAACTCTCAAAATCGGCCGAAAATCTCAAACTGAATCAATCCGACTTCAAAACTCTCGAAATCGGCCAAGAATCTCAAACTGAATCAATCAGACCTCAAAACTCTCAAAATCGGCCGAAAATCTCAAACTGAATCAATCCGACTTCAAAACTCTCAAAATCGGCCAAGAATCTCAAACTGAATCAATCAGACCTCAAAACTCTCAAAATCGGCCGAAAATCTCAAACTGAATCAATCCGACTTCAAAACTCTCAAAATCGGCCAAGAATCTCAAACTGAATCAATCAGACCTCAAAACTCTCAAAATCGGCCGAAAATCTCAAACTGAATCAATCAGACTTCAAAACTCTCAAAATCGGCCGAAAATCTCAAACTGAATCAATCAGACTTCAAAACTCTCGAAATCGGCCAAAAAACTCAAACTGAATCGATCAGACTTCAAAACTCTCAAAATCGGCCAAGAATCTCAAACTGAATCAATCAGACCTCAAAACTTTCAAAATCGGCCAAGAATCTCAAACTGAATCAATCAGACTTCAAAACTCTCAAAATCGGCCAAAAAACTCAAACTGAATCAATCAGACTTCAAAACTCTCAAAATCGGCCAAGAATCTCAAACTGAATCACTCAGACCTCAAAACTCTCAAAATCGGCCAAGAATCTCAAACTGAATCAATCAGACCTCAAAACTCTCAAAATCGGCCAAGAATCTCAAACTGAATCAATCAGACCTCAAAACTCTCAAAATCGGCCAAGAATCTCAAACTGAATCAATCAGACTTCAAAACTCTCAAAATCGGCCGAAAATCTCAAACTGAATCAATCAGACTTCAAAACTCTCAAAATCGGCCAAGAATCTCAAACTGAATCAATCAGACCTCAAAACTCTCAAAATCGGCCGAAAATCTCAAACTGAATCAATCAGACTTCAAAACTCTCAAAATCGGCCGAAAATCTCAAACTGAATCAATCCGACTTCAAAACTCTCAAAATCGGCCCAGAATCTCAAACTGAATCAATCAGACCTCAAAACTCTCAAAATCGGCCAAGAATCTCAAACTGAATCAATCAGACCTCAAAACTCTCAAAATCGGCCAAGAATCTCAAACTGAATCAATCAGACTTCAAAACTCTCAAAATCGGCCGAAAATCTCAAACTGAATCAATCAGACTTCAAAACTCTCAAAATCGGCCAAGAATCTCAAACTGAATCAATCAGACCTCAAAACTCTCAAAATCGGCCGAAAATCTCAAACTGAATCAATCAGACTTCAAAACTCTCAAAATCGGCCGAAAATCTCAAACTGAATCAATCCGACTTCAAAACTCTCAAAATCGGCGAAGAATCTCAAACTGAATCAATCAGACCTCAAAACTCTCAAAATCGGCCAAGAATCTCAAACTGAATCAATCAGACTTCAAAACTCTCAAAATCGGCCAAAAAACTCAAACTGAATCAATCAGACTTCAAAACTCTCAAAATCGGCCAAGAATCTCAAACTGAATCAATCAGACCTCAAAACTCTCAAAATCGGCCAAGAATCTCAAACTGAATCAATCAGACCTCAAAACTCTCAAAATCGGCCAAGAATCTCAAACTGAATCAATCAGACCTCAAAACTCTCAAAATCGGCCGAAAATCTCAAACTGAATCAATCCGACTTCAAAACTCTCAAAATCGGCCAAGAATCTCAAACTGAATCAATCAGACCTCAAAACTCTCAAAATCGGCCGAAAATCTCAAACTGAATCAATCCGACTTCAAAACTCTCAAAATCGGCCAAGAATCTCAAACTGAATCAATCAGACCTCAAAACTCTCAAAATCGGCCGAAAATCTCAAACTGAATCAATCAGACTTCAAAACTCTCAAAATCGGCCGAAAATCTCAAACTGAATCAATCAGACTTCAAAACTCTCGAAATCGGCCAAAAAACTCAAACTGAATCGATCAGACTTCAAAACTCTCAAAATCGGCCAAGAATCTCAAACTGAATCAATCAGACCTCAAAACTCTCAAAATCGGCCAAGAATCTCAAACTGAATCAATCAGACTTCAAAACTCTCAAAATCGGCCAAAAAACTCAAACTGAATCAATCAGACTTCTAAACTCTCAAAATCGGCCAAGAATCTCAAACTGAATCAATCAGACCTCAAAACTCTCAAAATCGGCCAAGAATCTCAAACTGAATCAATCAGACCTCAAAACTCTCAAAATCGGCCAAGAATCTCAAACTGAATCAATCAGACTTCAAAACTCTCAAAATCGGCCGAAAATCTCAAACTGAATCAATCAGACTTCAAAACTCTCAAAATCGGCCAAGAATCTCAAACTGAATCAATCAGACCTCAAAACTCTCAAAATCGGCCGAAAATCTCAAACTGAATCAATCAGACTTCAAAACTCTCAAAATCGGCCGAAAATCTCAAACTGAATCAATCCGACTTCAAAACTCTCAAAATCGGCCCAGAATCTCAAACTGAATCAATCAGACCTCAAAACTCTCAAAATCGGCCAAGAATCTCAAACTGAATCAATCAGACCTCAAAACTCTCAAAATCGGCCGAAAAACTCAAACTGAATCAATCAGACTTCAAAACTCTCAAAATCGGCCGAAAATCTCAAACTGAATCAATCAGACTTCAAAACTCTCAAAATCGGCCAAGAATCTCAAACTGAATCAATCAGACTTCAAAACTCTCAAAATCGGCCAAGAATCTCAAACTGAATCAATCAGACCTCAAAACTCTCAAAATCGGCCGAAAATCTCAAACTGAATCAATCCGACTTCAAAACTCTCAAAATCGGCCAAGAATCTCAAACTGAATCAATCAGACCTCAAAACTCTCAAAATCGGCCGAAAATCTCAAACTGAATCAATCCGACTTCAAAACTCTCAAAATCGGCCAAGAATCTCAAACTGAATCAATCAGACCTCAAAACTCTCAAAATCGGCCGAAAATCTCAAACTGAATCAATCCGACTTCAAAACTCTCAAAATCGGCCAAGAATCTCAAACTGAATCAATCAGACCTCAAAACTCTCAAAATCGGCCGAAAATCTCAAACTGAATCAATCAGACTTCAAAACTCTCAAAATCGGCCGAAAATCTCAAACTGAATCAATCAGACTTCAAAACTCTCGAAATCGGCCAAAAAACTCAAACTGAATCGATCAGACTTCAAAACTCTCAAAATCGGCCAAGAATCTCAAACTGAATCAATCAGACCTCAAAACTCTCAAAATCGGCCAAGAATCTCAAACTGAATCAATCAGACTTCAAAACTCTCAAAATCGGCCAAAAAACTCAAACTGAATCAATCAGACTTCAAAACTCTCAAAATCGGCCAAGAATCTCAAACTGAATCAATCAGACCTCAAAACTCTCAAAATCGGCCAAGAATCTCAAACTGAATCAATCAGACCTCAAAACTCTCAAAATCGGCCAAGAATCTCAAACTGAATCAATCAGACTTCAAAACTCTCAAAATCGGCCGAAAATCTCAAACTGAATCAATCAGACTTCAAAACTCTCAAAATCGGCCAAGAATCTCAAACTGAATCAATCAGACCTCAAAACTCTCAAAATCGGCCGAAAATCTCAAACTGAATCAATCAGACTTCAAAACTCTCAAAATCGGCCGAAAATCTCAAACTGAATCAATCCGACTTCAAAACTCTCAAATCGGCCCAGAATCT
This sequence comes from Heterodontus francisci, assembly GCF_036365525.1. Lineage (NCBI taxonomy): Eukaryota > Metazoa > Chordata > Chondrichthyes > Heterodontiformes > Heterodontidae > Heterodontus > Heterodontus francisci. The sequence continues at coordinate 1,136 of NW_027141860.1, read as the reverse complement.
CAAACTGAATCAATCAGACTTCAAAACTCTCAAAATCGGCCAAGAATCTCAAACTGAATCAATCAGACTTCAAAACTCTCAAAATCGGCCAAAAACTCAAACTGAATCAATCAGACTTCAAAACTCTCAAAATCGGCCAAGAATCTCAAACTGAATCAATCAGACTCAAAACTCTCAAAATCGGCCAAGAATCTCAAACTGAATCAATCAGACCTCAAAACTCTCAAAATCGGCCAAGAATCTCAAACTGAATCAATCAGACTTCAAAACTCTCAAAATCGGCCGAAAATCTCAAACTGAATCAATCAGACTTCAAAACTCTCAAAATCGGCCAAGAATCTCAAACTGAATCAATCAGACCTCAAAACTCTCAAAATCGGCCGAAAATCTCAAACTGAATCAATCAGACTTCAAAACTCTCAAATCGGCCGAAAATCTCAAACTGAATCAATCCGACTTCAAAACTCTCAAAATCGGCCCAGAATCTCAAACTGAATCAATCAGACCTCAAAACTCTCAAAATCGGCCAAGAATCTCAAACTGAATCAATCAGACCTCAAAACTCTCAAAATCGGCCAAGAATCTCAAACTGAATCAATCAGACCTCAAAACTCTCAAAATCGGCCGAAAATCTCAAACTGAATCAATCAGACTTCAAAACTCTCAAAATCGGCCGAAAATCTCAAACTGAATCAATCCGACTTCAAAACTCTCAAAATCGGCGAAGAATCTCAAACTGAATCAATCAGACCTCAAAACTCTCAAAATCGGCCAAGAATCTCAAACTGAATCAATCAGACTTCAAAACTCTCAAAATCGGCCAAAAAACTCAAACTGAATCAATCAGACTTCAAAACTCTCAAAATCGGCCGAAAATCTCAAACTGAATCAATCCGACTTCAAAACTCTGAAAATCGGCCAAGAATCTCAAACTGAATCAATCAGACCTCAAAACTCTCAAAATCGGCCAAGAATCTCAAACTGAATCAATCAGACCTCAAAACTCTCAAAATCGGCCAAGAATCTCAAACTGAATCAATCAGACTTCAAAACTCTCAAAATCGGCCGAAAATCTCAAACTGAATCAATCAGACTACAAAACTCTCAAAATCGGCCAAGAATCTCAAACTGAATCA